>NC_080166.1:0-192500 GCF_950295315.1 Erinaceus europaeus
CTATGCTATCTCTCCCCAGCCCTAACAACTTTTACAGGTCTGAAATCCTCACTCAGCATGAATGAACTAGTAAGAATATAAAATAATACATATCACTTTACACTTTAGATAAATCTTACTTTTCATAGAAAATTATTCTATTTCATATGCAGAAGAAAATGGTAAGCATTTAGTAAAGCCATACATTTAAAATGTAAGTTATAAATACTAGTGATAGAGACATCCACGTTTTTTTTTCTACAGTGCTTTATTTACTGTCTCACTACTCTCATAAAAATAATTTACCTTTATTAACTGAAGACAACAGTTCTTTTCATCTTTGTAGGACCAATGTTAGTCTATGTTTTTGTTTAGCAGTAATTTTTCAAGGTTTTGATTTACATCTTAACATAGAGAACCATTGTGCAGCGGGGATAGCGCACTTGGCTTGAAGCACAAGGACTGGCATAAGGATCAGGGTTGAGATCCCGGCTCCCCATTTGCAGGGGAGGATCCCTTCACAGCAAGTGAAGCAGGTTTCAGGTGTCTGTCTTTCTCTCCCCCTCTCTGCCTTCCCCTCCTCTCTCCATTTCTCTCTGTCCTATAATAACTACGACATCATCAATAACAACAACAATCACTACAACAACAATAAGAAAAAACACGGGCAACAAAAGGGAGAATAAATAAATAAGTATAAAAAAAACAGAGAATCAAAATTTGGTGCAACCCACCATAATAAAATAATACAGAATCAATAAAGAAGTTCAAAGTGGTAAACATCACATCTTGAACCAAACTAGGTGCAAAAAAGGTAACTGGAGTTACTTTAACAAGTTAAGTTTTAATATGTAAGTAATATCCCACATAGATAAAATACCACAAGGAAAAAAATCACAGTTCATAAATTATTTTCTTCACTATTCTTTACATTGTAGAGTTTATTTCCATTCCTCTGTGTATTTTCAACCAATATCCTCATTTTTTGTAAATAAATCAAATTGGAATCTCTACTATCAGTCTCTGGCATTTAACCATATCATACTTTTCCTCAAAGCAGTTATCCGATTTAATGTATATGCCTTTTTTTTATAGTCTCTCTGCTACACTGAAGACACATACATAAACAAACATATCTAAACATAAGTTATTAGATTTGACTTTTATTCACTACTATAGCCAAAGTCTCTAAATATAGTGTCTGGCAAATAGTAAATATTAAGATACAAATAGTTGTTGAATAAATAAAGCATTACTGTGTATTTTATACTATTCTTTTTTTTTAAAGATTTTATTTATTTATGAGAAAGATAGGAGGAAAGAGAAAGAACCAGACATCAATCGGGCACATGTGCTGCCTGGGATCAAACTCGGGACTTCATGCTTGAGAGTTCAAAGCTTTACGACTGTGCCACCTCCTGGACCACAGAATTTACACTATTCTTAATGATTGCTGACATCAAAAGGAATGTAAAGCTCCTGCTGATGGCCTCTAAATATAGTGTCTGGCAAATAGTAAATATTAAGATACAAATAGTTGTTGAATAAATAAAGCATTACTGTGTATTTTACACTATTCTTTTTTTAAAGATTTTATTTATTTATGAGAAAGATAGGAGGAAAGAGAAAGAACCAGACATCAATCGGGCACATGTGCTGCCTGGGATCAAACTCAAATTGATTTTCCAAAACTTATTCAGAGACAAAATTATGAAATATCTAATCTTCCAGTATTGCATTAAATGGACCAATTCTTTTCAAAGTTCTCTTAGAATCATGTGAAAGTCTAAATATCTAATACACCATAAAGTTAAGCAAGCTCCTTCAACAATCACTCTTGACAAGTACTTCAGACTACAGGTTATAGAGCAGGAAGCAATTACAGAAACCGTAATTACAAAATTACAGAAGCCAGCAAGATAGATCAGTTCAACATTGCACCTACTTTGTTAATCCCATGACCCAGGTTTAAGTCTGGCCCCCCCACTGCACTAGAGGAAGCCTGAGGTACAGGGATATCTTTCCTTCTCTCTCTCTGCCTCTTTCCAACTGGGAAAAAAAAAAAAAAAAAAGAAAGAAAGAAAAGAAAAGAAAGGGAAAAAAAGCTCAGAGCAGTAAAGCCCAAATGACAATAACAACAACAAAAAAAGTTTGAGTACTTATTATAATTCAAAAGACTTAAATGCTGTCATTACTCCCCAATTCTTCATATTCTTTTTTTCCATATTCTTTACTAATACAAGAAAGAGAATGGGTAATAGAACGAGAGCATCACTCTGACACACGAGACAGGAAGGATGGAACTCAAGATTGCAAGAGTTATACTCTAGCCACTACACCATTTTTTTTGTTTTGTTAATTAGTGATTTATATGACTACAAGTTAATAGGAGTGTACATAAACACCCTTCCCACCACCAAAAGACTGTGTCCCATCCCTTCCTCCTCCCTTGCTCCACCCTCCCCACCTCAGTGAAGTGGAACATCTACCTTCACCCTCCACCCAGAGATTTTTACTTTGGTGCCATACTACAGACTCAGTCAAATCCTGCTTTGAGTTTTATAATCTATGAAAAGCTGTATACCACCACAGCAACAAAATACTTGACCAAGTAAAGTATGAAAGAATCAAATGAAGGAATAGTATTGAATTGTAAGAAAAGATGTTTATTAAAGTTACTTAATATTAGAAAATTAATGTAACATTCATTGACAAATGAATGCACAAACAAAAAAATACAGCATGTTTATATAACATGCATAAAAGTAAAACAAGAGGTACACAATGAAATACCACTCAGCTGTTAAAAATGAAATCATCTCCTTTGCATTATCTTGGATGGAACTAGAAGACATCACCTTAAATGAGATAAGCCAAGAAGAGAAGAATATCAATGATCTCACTTATAAGTGGGAAGTAATATATAGGGACAGGAAGGGAGAACACAAAGTGAAATGTGGATTGTGCATGGTGTATTGCATAAAAGCAAAGGACTCTGGGGACACAGGGGGAGAGAGGGATGGAAGAGAATTATAGGATACTGGTGCATATGCCAATGATTGTGCTGTAAAACACTAACCCCACAATAAAAAGGAGGAGGACAAAAATAATAATGAGATGTAAAGGCTAAGAAAAAGTAAGACATGATAAAACACATAGTAAGTTACCAATAACAGTTGGAAAGGTTATAGGCACAAACAAAATCAACATTGTAAACTTGCCATTAGCTACTAATTTATATTTACTATGTCATTTTTTTTAGTCTAATTCATAGTACTTTAAAATATTAGTGTTGGTATGCTTCTAATTCTGCTTCTAAATCCCCTTGTTTCATTGGTTTAATCCCCCCTGCTTAACACTGTAGTCTATTTACATAAACCACTGTTAACTAAGCACTACCCTGCCTGCAGGACATTGGTTTAATCCCCACTCCTTCATGATGTCTTTTTGCTCCACCCCCTCTCGTAGTACACCCTGATTTGCACCAGTCACTTTTCGCTCCACCCTCTCTACATCACATCCTGTTTCTCTCCCATATATATATAAAATAAATAGTGGTCTGGGAGGTAGTACAGTGGATAAAGCACTGAACTCTCAAGCATGAGGCTGTGAGTTCAATTCCCGGCAGCACAGTGATGCCTGGTTCGTTCCTCTCTCCTTCTGACTTCCTCATCAATCAATAAATAAAATCTTGAAAGAAAGATAAGTTTTTTTTTAAAAAAATGTATAAATAAATAAACAACATTTCTGTTTCACAGTTTCTGTGAGTTTAGTCACAGTGTGGTTCAAGTGAGTTCTCTGCTTAGGGTCTCACAAGATAGAAATTAGGGTGTCAGCAAGTTTGTGTTCTTCTTTGGAGATTATGGGGAAGAAAGCATTTCTAAGATCTTAGGCTATTCATCAGATTCAGGTTTTTATTTTTATAGGACAGACAGCATTGTTTCTTTGTTGGCTATGAGCAGGCATTTTGCCTTGTGCTTTGGAGGCCTCTCTCTCCAGTCTTGAGCCAGCAATGGCTTGACAAATCCTCTTCTGCTCTCAACTAGCCTAGGACTGTGCTTGTGGAGACTCATCTGAGCTCATTTGGCCCATACAGATAATTAGTCACACTGGTTCTAGGAATTAAGATACACACATCCCTGGTGTATATTATTGTATTTATCACAAAATCAACTTATGGCACAAGGCAAGGCCTATGGATCACATGAAATTAAGTTTAAAACTAGGGTTCCCTAACATGAGATGAGGAAATAACACTTTTAAAGCCTGTAAATTCAAGTGAGAAATGACTTTCCAAGGTTCTTCATGCATTCCTATAGTCTAATGTGGTTATTTCCACTGAATAATTTCCTGATGAAAGCTAAGAGGTCGAGGTGAGTGTTTGGGTGGTGCCAAGCCTGGCTGAGCACACACATTGCAGGGCAGGGCAGGGGACAAGGGCCCAGGTTCAAGGCACCTGTCCTGCTTGTAGGAGGAAGCTTCATAAGTAGTGAAGCAGTACTACAAGTGTCTCTCTATCTCCCTCTCCCTTCTCAATTACTCTTTGTTCTATAAAGCAGTTTAGAAAAAAAAAAAGAAGATAATCCCCTAATAAAGAAATTTTAAAAGAAAAGAAAGAAAAAGGAGCTGGGAGCAACATACTAGATATTATAATGCACAAGGACCCAGATTTAAGTCCCCTGTCCCCACCAAAACAAAAGAAATGTTTGTACTAAGTAATCCAGGAAGTATTAAAAATATCCACCAGTCTTATTGCTGCTATTTGCACTTTTAGAGAAAAGCAGCCAAGGGTTTCATAAATGATTAAACCTGCTAAACTAACTGACACAAGGAGACAAAGGCCTAGACCTGTGTCAAGAGCTACGTGACAGCAACACTCCCAGAGAGTAGTAAAAGGAATTCACCAGACTTCCACAGTCTAGAAGAAAAGTGAGACACTAAAGGCTACTTCAGGATGTCAGTGAGCAGGGCTGAGATGAGGCTGAACACATAACACATAAGCATACAGACATGCACGATGGCTAAGTACTAAAATGCAAGCAGTGGCTGTGACTGAGTCATGCAATCTACTCTAATCTGTGCTTTATTGTATGTGTGCTTCATCTTAAAAAATTAACATCTATTATTTTGCAATTTTAACTTTTAAATCCAAAAGCAATGTAGTAACACTATGAAGGCAAACCACATAGTAAGTTAGAAAATGAAAACGGTTGCCTGCTGCCTTACATGCCTGACATAAAACCATGTTACAATGTGCAAGGATTCAGGTTCAAGACCCCAGTCCCCACCTGTAGGGGAAAACTTCACCAGCAGTGAGGCAGTATTGCAGCTGCTGTCCTCCCTTTCTATCTCTCTTTCCCTTTTATTCATCTGTCTCCATTAAACACATAAATAAATAACCTTTAGAAATATATGTAATTTGAGTCTAGTAGATTCTAAACAGTGTCCTAGCACTTAACATGCTTTATGGATTCAGACCTTACAGCCCAGTAATAAAGGACTGCCAGTGTCCTTGATTAATAGAGACGACCACGGAACAGAGAGAGGCAGTGATTCCTACAGATTCCCACAGCGAATGAGTGGCTAGGCTTGGATTCAAACTGAGGTATCCTGACTACAAAGTCTAGCTCACAACTGGATTCTACACTTGTACCTGGCCCATACTACTGTCTTCACCCAATTCAAATTGTTTGGATCATTTCCTTTGGCAGCCAGGGAGGTGGTCCAGGGGGGTATGGTGCAGAATCTGTAAGGACAAGACCCAAGGCTCTTTCCCAGGTACCCAGGTGTCTAGAGCTCTGGTCTTTCCCTCTCTCCCATTCAATAAAATAATCTAAAAAAAAATGACTGATTGAGCTTATAAAGCATTTCCTTTCTTTAGATATATATATATATATATATATATTTTTTTTTTTTTTTTTAAACGAATTAAGAAAGATTTAGTGACTGACTAGAGTCAGGTGGTGGCGCACCCAGTGGACCACATCCATCACTGCACAAGGTCCCAGGCTCCCCACCTGCTGGAAGCTTCAGTAGCAGTGAAGCAGCTCTGCAGGCGTCTCTCTTTCTCTCACTATCTCTCCCCTCCTCTCAACCTCTGTCCTAGCTAATCAAAACAGCAAATAGATAAAAGGAAAATGCCTGTCAGGAGCAATGGATTTCTCACACAAGCACGGAGCCTCCAAGAGATAACCCTGGCAACAAAAAAAGAAAGGACCAACGGAGTCTAGTTGCTTCGTGCTCACACTAGTCACTAAGGACTCCTATGCACATGGACAACCAGGCTCAGAAAGCCACGCCCACTTCAGAATTAGGGGTGTTCTGCCCACTTCAGATTTGGGGTGTCCTGCCCACTTCAGAATTAGGGGTGTTCTGCCCACTTCAGATTTGGGGTGTCCTGCCCACTTCAGATTTGGGGCGTCCTGCCCACTTCAGATTTGGGGCGTCCTGCCCACTTCAGATTTGGGGCGTCCTGCCCCCTTCAGATTTGGGGCGTCCTGCCCCCTTCAGATTTGGGGCGTCCTGCCCACTTCAGATTTGGGGCGTCCTGCCCACTTCAGATTTGGGGCGTCCTGCCCACTTCAGATTTGGGGTATCCTGCCCACTTCAGATTTGGGGTATCCTGCCCACTTCAGATTTGGGGCGTCCTGCCCACTTCAGATTTGGGGCGTCCTGCCCACTTCAGATTTGGGGCGTCCTGCCCACTTCAGATTTGGGGCGTCCTGCCCACTTCAGATTTGGGGTATCCTGCCCACTTCAGATTTGGGGTGTCCTGCCCACTTCAGATTTGGGGTATCCTGCCCACTTCAGATTTGGGGCGTCCTGCCCACTTCAGATTTGGGGCGTCCTGCCCACTTCAGATTTGGGGCGTCCTGCCCACTTCAGATTTGGGGTGTCCTGCCCACTTCAGATTTGGGGTATCCTGCCCACTTCAGATTTGGGGTATCCTGCCCACTTCAGATTTGGGGTATCCTGCCCACTTCAGATTTGGGGCGTCCTGCCCACTTCAGATTTGGGGTATCCTGCCCACTTCAGATTTGGGGTGTCCTGCCCACTTCAGATTTGGGGCGTCCTGCCCACTTCAGATTTGGGGCGTCCTGCCCACTTCAGATTTGGGGTGTCCTGCCCACTTCAGATTTGGGGTGTCCTGCCCACTTCAGATTTGGGGTGTCCTGCCCACTTCAGATTTGGGGCGTCCTGCCCACTTCAGATTTGGGGCGTCCTGCCCACTTCAGATTTGGGGCGTCCTGCCCACTTCAGATTTGGGGTATCCTGCCTACTTCAGATTTGGGGTGTCCTGCCCACTTCAGATTTGGGGTATCCTGCCCACTTCAGATTTGGGGTATCCTGCCCACTTCAGATTTGGGGTATCCTGCCCACTTCAGATTTGGGGTGTCCTGCCCACTTCAGATTTGGGGTGTCCTGCCCACTTCAGATTTGGGGCGTCCTGCCCACTTCAGATTTGGGGTGTCCTGCCCACTTCAGATTTGGGGCGTCCTGCCCACTTCAGATTTGGGGCGTCCTGCCCCCTTCAGATTTGGGGTATCCTGCCCACTTCAGATTTGGGGTGTCCTGCCCACTTCAGATTTGGGGTATCCTGCCCACTTCAGATTTGGGGCGTCCTGCCCACTTCAGATTTGGGGCGTCCTGCCCACTTCAGATTTGGGGTATCCTGCCCACTTCAGATTTGGGGTATCCTGCCCACTTCAGATTTGGGGTATCCTGCCCACTTCAGATTTGGGGTATCCTGCCCACTTCAGATTTGGGGTATCCTGCCCACTTCAGATTTGGGGTGTCCTGCCCACTTCAGATTTGGGGTATCCTGCCCACTTCAGATTTGGGGTGTCCTGCCCACTTCAGATTTGGGGCGTCCTGCCCACTGCGCAGCTGAGGACACAGCGCTCCGCTTTCACGGAAGCAGGATGTAGAGAGTGGATCTCCCCAGGGAAGTCGCTGCTTTAACATCACAGCTCCGCTGAGATCAGTCAAGAGCAAGAGGCTCAAAGAACTGCCCTGACTCCGCACCAGCCTGACCCGGGGCGCGGTCGCTTCCCCGGAGGAGGACCTGAGGACCTGACCCCGTGGCCGCGTCACCCCGTGGTTCTGTCACGAGGTCCTGTTACCCTGTGGTCACTTCACCCCGCGTTCCTGTCACCCTGTAGTCACTTCACCCCGCGGTCCAGTCACCCCGTGGACACTCCGGCCCGTGGTCACTTCACCCCGTGGGCCGCGTCACCCTGTGGTCCTGCCACCCCGCGGACCTATCACCCCGTGGTCCTGTCACCCAGAGGCCCTGTCACCCCGCGGCCCAGTCACCCCGTGGTCACTCCGCCCCGTGCGCCGCGTCACCCCGCGGCCCTGTCACCCCGCGGCCCTGTCACCCCGTGGCCCTGTCACCCCGCGGTCCTGTCACCCCGCGGCCCTGTCACCCCACGGCCCTGTCACCCCGCGGTCCTGTCACCCCGCGATCCTGTCACCCCGAGGCCCTGTCACCCCGCGGCCCTGTCACCCCGCGGTCCTGTCACCCCGCGGCCCTGTCACCCCGCGGCCCTGTCACCCCGCGGCCCTGTCACCCCGCGGCCCTGTCACCCCGCGGCCCTGTCACCCCGCGGCCCTGTCACCCGTGGACACTCCGCCCCGTGGTCACTTCACCTGTGGCCGCGTCACCCCGTGGCTGCCCGGCTCGCGCCTCGGCGCCGCCGGGTGATGGAAGCGGAGACGGCCCCCCGAAGCGTCCCCCACCCAGGCCCTGCGCTCACCGTCCCCACCAGACGTCAGTCCGGGCGGCTCGGAAGCTGCTCCGCCACAGCCGCCCGGGCCGGCCTCGCTGCAGGCGACGGAGACTGGCGCTACCAGGCCGGCTGGGCCCGCGGGCGAGGGACAACAGGCCTCCGTCCAAGGGCTGACATCTCCGGGCCGCAGCCCACAGCGCCACCCGCTTCCGTCCCCGCCTACCGGGGGTGGCGCCGCTTCCGGTCCCCGCCTGCCGCGGGTGGCGCCGTGCCGTTCGGCCGCAGGGGCTTGTGGGTATCCTGAGGGCCGGCGAGGCTGCGGAGGGAGGAAGCGGCGGCGGGGACTCCACTTCCCGGCGGGCACCGCGGCGGGGACTCCACTTCCCGGCGGGCACCGCGGCGGGGACTCCACTTCCCGGCGGGCACCGCGGCGGGGACTCCACTTCCCGGCAGGCGTCGCGGCGGGGACTCCACTTCCCGGCAGGCGCCGCGGCGGGGACTCCATTTCCCGGCAGGCGCCGCGCCGGCGGCCGGAAGCCGCGGAAACCGGCGGGCATGGCGCGTCGCTAGCGCGGGCGGGCGCGCAACCTGGGGGTGGGGTCGGCACAGCGTCCGCGCAGAGCGGGAATCGGAGGCGGGTGGCGCTCGGCGCAGGTGGAGGTCTCGGCGCGAACGCCATGCACAGGTAAGCCGCGCACCGGGCGTGGGGCGCTGCAGGGTACCTCTCGCTCCCGACCAAGGTGGGCTGCGTGCGTGGCTGGCGGGGTGGGTGCGTGAATGGCTGGCTGGCGGGGTGGGTGCGTGGCTGGCTGGCTGGCGGGGTGGGTGCGTGGCTGGCTGGCTGGCGGGGTGGGTGCGTGGCTGGCTGGCTGGCGGGGTGGGCGCGTGGCTGGCGGGGTGGCGGGGTGGGTGCGTGGCTGGCGGGGTGGGTGCGTGGCTGGCGGGCTGGCGGGGTGGGTGCGTGGCTGGCTGGCTGGCGGGGTGGGCGCGTGGCTGGCGGGGTGGCGGGGTGGGCGCGTGGCTGGCTGGCTGGCGGGGTGGGCGCGTGGCTGGCGGGGTGGCGGGGTGGGCGCGTGGCTGGCTGGCTGGCGGGGTGGGCGCGTGGCTGGCGGGGTGGCGGGGTGGGCGCGTGGCTGGCTGGCTGGCGGGGTGGGCGCGTGGCTGGCGGGGTGGCGGGGTGGGTGCGTGGCTGGCGGGGTGGGCGCGTGGCTGGCGGGCTGGCGGGGTGGGCGCGTGGCTGGCGGGGTGGGCGCGTGGCTGGCGGGGTGGGCGCGCGGATGGCTGGCTGGCGGGGTGCGTGCGTGGACGGGTGGGTGCAGGGATAGCTGGTGGGTGGGTGCGTGGCTGGGTGGCTGGCTGGGTGCGTGGATAGCTGGTGGGTGGCTGCGCGGATGGGTGGCGGGTGGCTGCTTGGGCGCGGGGCTGGGCGGGCGGGCGGCGAGGTGGGTGTTTGCGCGGCCGGACGTGGGGCTGGGTGTTCGGGGCCGGGCGCGGGGCTGGGCAGGGCGGCGAGGTGGGTGCGGGCGGCGGGCCGGGCGGGTGCTCCTTGCTCCTCCTCGGGCCGTTCGCTGCGCCCGCCGGGACGCAGCCCGCAGACGCCGGCGTCCTCGCGGCCGAGAAGGGCTCGGGCGGCGGCGGCGGGGCGGGAATGAGCCTCGCGGCCCCGCAGGAAACACCTCCAGGAGATTCCCGAGCAGAGCCGCAATGTTCCCGCCGGCTTCCGCTGGGGCTGGGACTCCGGCAAGACTTCGGAGCTGCTGTCGGGCATGGGGGTCTCGGCCTTGGAGCCGGAGGCGGCGGACAGCGAGAACATCCCGCAGGAGCTGCTCTCCCGCAGCCGGCCGCACAGCCCCGCGCGGAAGCGCCTCAAGCGGGGCAGCGACAAGGACTTTGTCATCGCGCGCAGACCGAAGCAGAGCCGGGAGAACCTGCCAGGTAAAGGCGAGCCTCCGCGGCAGCAGATCCGCCTCGCTGTGTGCCGTGGGTGGATTTGCTCGGGGGCCTGAGGGCTTTGTGTTTGCTTTTGCCGGCGACCTAATTCCGAAATTACTTTCCGAAGAAATACACGACTTTTGCGATTTGGGGGGGGGGATCTCGGTGGGTGTATCTCGTGCGCACTCTTGACTTTTAAACGAAGTGAAGACGGCCCGACTTTTCCCGTTCGGAGGCCAGTGCAGAGGCGCTGAGAAACGGGAGCATGAACAAGGGCCTTCCTTCCTGTTGGATGCTTTGTTTACTTTTCTGCTGGGCTGTAGGTCTGGTTCAGCCTTATGCCGTCATCAGTCAGTTACCTGTCAGAGGCCAGCTAAATCTAGGATGAAACGACGTGGAGGAGATTCACTTCCCCGCTGGAATTCCTCGGGCACAGTCTCCCTCGCGAATGCCACCATCTGTTTAGTGGCCCAGCCTAAGGGCCACTCGGATTCCACCACCCGTCCTGTCTCTGCGTCTTTCCCACCTGTGTCCTGTTTCTCACACCGGCTTCATCTGAGCCTTATCCTCCCAGATACGCTTATCCCACAGCTGGGTGAGCCACCTGGAACAGAGAACTCAGCGCGTGGTTCTCCTAATAGCGCTCCCTTCCCAGCTTGCTTAAGTGGCTGGAGCGTGGCTTCCCCCGTGGATTAGAACCCAACAGACAGGAGAAAGACAAAAAGAACAAGCTGTGCTCAGAGCCACAGGGCAAACACTGCATTGACCTAGGGGGTGTGAGCTTCTCCTTACTGAGCCATTTAAAGGCTCAACTCAGAAAGCATTTGTGCAGCTCACGCTAGTGTTAATAGATTGTACTAGGTGTTTAGGGGTCCAGCACAGAGCACGACATCCATTACTCCCCTCATGGAGCTTTGATGATGTGGAGCAGAGACAGAGGACAGATATGCAATCTGTTCAGGAGATAATAATGTGGTCAAGAGCAAACATTTTTATTTTGTTGGATAGAGACAGAGTAAAATTTAAAAGGGGAGGGAGAGAGACACAGATCTGCTTCACTGCTTCTAGTGCTGTCCCTACACGTGGGAACCAGGGGCTTGAACCCGTCCTTGCACATGGTGATGGGTGTGCTCAGGACAAGGAGCTTTAGTGAAAGACAAAGCCAGGCAATGTGCGGTGCAAGTCTTAGAGGAGAGTGCCTTAAGCAGAGGGAAAGGTCAACTCAGAGAGCCTGGGGCAAAAGTATGTCAGAACAACAGAGAAGCTCTTTTCTAAGAACAGCGTTGAGATGGGGATAGAGGTGGTGTTGAGTGGTGTTGTGGTGTGGCATTTTTTTTTAAAAGGGCAGCTTGAGATCTCTTAAATTGTGGGGAGGGGAGAGTAACAGTTGTCAGATTTGGGATAGATCCTTAAGAGTGGATGGAATTATAGTCTTTAGAAGAATGGTGATAGTTTAAACTGCAGTTGAGTGGGGGATGGAGCACAAGAGGAACATTAAAGATGGCGCCAGCAAAATAGCTCCCTTGGGTGACATGCTGCTCTGCCCTGTGCTCAAGCCAGGTCGCAGCCCAGCCCCCACTGCACTGAAGGAAGCTCAGTATCTCTGTACTGTTCTGTCTCTGTTGAGAAAAAGAGGAGGACTAAAGATATTTTGTAGAATCAAGGTGAGTAAGTATATCCCTGCACATCCCACATCTTACTTTATTTGATGAGAGATTTATTGATTGCTTTGAGAAACTGGAGGGGTGGAGGTTTGACCCTGCCTTTAGGAAAGAGAACCAGTAAGTGGTGGCTTGGGAGCCTATCTCAGGACTTCATTTATTTAGAAGATGGATGTGGAACTGGACAGATCTGGCTCTGAATCCCAATTCTGCAGTTTGCTGACTATGGGAGATGATTTGCACTTGTGTGTTTTGATTTCTTTGTGAAATGGAGTGATAATACAATATTTTCTAACACACCTAAAGCCCAGCAGTTGATTCTGTTGACAGTCTGGTGTGCATCCGAGGAGAACTTTACTTTTCTTTTGTGATTTATACTGAGTCTGTGTCAGTATAGTTTTGTTGCTTTCTTCACAATCACATGTCACTGCTTTATTGTATGGAATGCAACACTATTATTTTGGTAAAAGACCCTTCCTGCTAAGATGACGAGATTCTGCTTAGTCTGTCCAGTGCAGAAAGCTGTTAGCATGGAGTGTCAGCATCCCACCCTTCCACATCCAGACTCAGCTTAAATGAAAAGGGTGTTTGTCAGAAAAGAGCCTCCTGGGAACCAGACTAGGGCTGCTTGCTGTCATTGTGCAAAGTGCACATCAAGGTAAGGAGAAGTAAATACGTAAGCGATCTCTGTAAATGGTTCTGGGATGTGGTGCACTCTGTCAAGCTCCTGTGTCACCGTGGGCAAGGACCAACCTTCAGGCCTTAGTCCCCACCTGCGGGGGGCTTCACTACTAGTGAAGCAGTGCTGCAGAGGTTTCTTTTCTTTTTTCTCCCTTCCCTCATAACTTCTACCAAAAAAAAAGGAAAGAGGGAGTTGGGTGATGGTGCACCTAGTTGAGTGCACATGCTGCAGTGCACGAGGCCCCGGGTTCAAGCCCCTGGTCCCCACCTACAGGTGAAAGCTTTGCAAGTGGTGAAGGAGTGTTGCAGTTACCACTCTGTCTCTCTCCTTATCAGCCCCATCACTATTGACTTTTTGCTGTCTCTATCCAATAAATAAAGATAATTTTTAAAAGAAAAAAGGAGGGGGAGAGAAAAATGGCTGCCAGGAGCAGTGGAGTCATGATGCAGGCACCAGAGCCCCAGCGACAGCCCTGCTGGCAATAAAGAAGAAAACACGGAGTCGGCGGGTAGTGCAGCAGGTGAAGCACATGTCGCGCAAAGCGCAGGGACCGGGGCGTAAGGATCCCGGCTCCCCACCTGCAGGGGAGCCGCCTCCCAGGCGGTGCAGCAGGTCTGCAGGTGTCTGTCTTTCTCTCCCCCCTCTCTGTCTTCCCCTCCTCTCTCCATCTCTCTGTCCTGTCCAACAACGACGACATCAGTAATAACTACAACAATAAAACAAGGGCAACAAAAAGGGACAGATATTTTAAAAACTTATAAAAAGAAAACACAAAGAGTTCTGCGTAATGAACGCACACCAAAAGCTGTTTGCTGATACAAGAGACGCAGCTTAGTTGGTCAGCCAGACCTGTGAAGAGGCCGGAGGAAGGGTGTCCCCTGTGAGAAAGCGGCCCAAAGCATCTGCGGTGCAGACGGCCTCCAGGTTTCTTTCCACCGGGACATGCGCCATCTTCCTCTTTCCACTCAGCACAAGTGGGAGGCCCAAGGATATGGAAATGGCTCCATCAGTGAGGCCAGATTTTTGTGAAAGGAGAACAAGGGCCAAGTGAATCTTACACTCGCTGTCACCTCAGAGCCTCATGGGTATGTCTGGGTGAACAGTGTAAGTGGGTTTATGGCAGGCAGGGTGGATGGATATTCGGCGACTGTGAGGCAGCTGGTGGATAGCACCCCATGGGCCCACAGAGTGAGCGTCAGTGCAGACAGATGGTCCCGATGAATTTTGCCTGCACCACACCTGCTTCAGTAGAGATGAGATGAGATGAGATGAGATGAGATGAGATGAGATGAGATGAGATGAGGAGGCCCTGGGTGTGAGTTTTCCTCACCTCTGTGCTCAGCAGTCTTCCTGTAGGCTCCCAGGCAGCTCCCAGCTGGTGACTAAATCCTATTCTCTGATGTCAGCCCCCACCAGGACAGGTCTAGTGGACCCTTGGGGTGGGTGGAGCCGTCAGGAGGAGATGGCCCAGTGGTAAGGTGAGTAGTGGACCGAGAGAGCAGCTGCAGTTTATTCATGGACATTAAATGCCCCCCCCCCCCAAAGAAATCTAGACTCAACTGGTTCTTGGGCTGGACACCACGGCAAACCTTAGAGTACACTGGTACCCATAAGGGAACTTGGGCAAAGAGCTGAATCCCTGTGGTTTTGATCCAAGGAGTTCTGCCTTCCTCCTGGGGAACCTGCATTTCACTACTTCCAAGCAAACAGTTTTCCTGTTGTCAATTTCACTCAGGATTTTATTTTATTGTTATATTCACTTATTTCTTTCCTTTCATGAGAGAGAACAGTGGCCGCATGTAGCTCTGGTACATGATGGGGTCCCTGAGGATTGAACCTGGGACCTCAGGCATCAAGTCTCCAAAGCTGAGCTATGTCTCTGGCCTATCTTTCTGTTTGTTGCTTGTTTTTCATCCATGAGAGACATATTGTACTTAACAATCTTGGAGATTTATAAAAATACACTGCACCTTAAGATTTTCATAAAATTTTTATTTTATAAAAATACACTCAAGATTTTTCCTACTCTGTTCTGTTTTGTCAAAGCAGTGCCATTCCGACTGCACTGATGTCACGATTCACTGGTGTCTCAGCCTCCAGGTCCAAAAATTCAGCTCTGTAAGGGCCTTTATGGGGCCCTCCTCGGGAAGCTTGTCCCAGCCTCCTTTCATTCATTCTGTCTGACAGTTATTCTAGCAGTTGAGGTGAGAGTCACAGATATGAGACTCTACTGTCATAGAGATTGCACACTCTGCCTTATTCTGTAAGTGCTGCTTTCTGTAGTTTCTCGTAGAAATGAAGTTGGGGAAGACCTCTTTTGTTTTGCTTTTTTCATTTTTCCTCACCTGTCCATAAAACCTACCTAGATTTTTTAGTTTATGATTTATAGGAAAAGGAAGGGAAATTCATCCTGAAAGATAGATCTTTTTGTAGTTTCCCAGAAAGGAAGCATAGCAAAAACTAGTGAGAGGTAAGTCACCCAGAAGATCTTTACAGAAGCAATTTCAAAGGCAGAGTTGTGGTTGAGGTTAAAGTGCAACTTAGTGTAGGCCATGTCACAAGAAGTGAGTATGTCAAATAATAGAGTTGTCAACTCTGCAGAGATCTGATGCTTGGTGAACAGGTCAGTAGAACACTGCTGCTGAGGGCGTTCAGAGAGCAGGTGATGAGGTCAGGGAGTGGGAATCTGGATACTTTTCACTTACTGTGGCTCTGCAGTATAATATTCTCTTTATGGAAAGACTGGAGGTTTTGAGCCTAGTAGATGTTCCCCTTACTATGCAGAGTTGCTTATGGACTTGGGGTGATGGGGCTGCGGCAAGTTTAGAGAAAGCAGGTAGAAAAAAAACCTATTTCTATACCCACCACTCCTGACAAACACCCAGGCATCAGCATAGTCGTGAATCCAGGAAACAGATGGTTGATGTTTTGAGAATTAAACATGAGAAGTAAAATTAGATTTAGCGTGTCCCAAGCCTGGAAACCAGCCATTAGAGCACCTAGATGAAGACAGACTTTTGCCTAATCTGTTTAGACGGTCACACATCCCACACTCCACACCAGGGCCCCTGAGTCCATGACACCCTGCGGTCAGCCGAGTAGAGACCCTACATTGTCTGCAGCCGGAGTCTGTTTCCTTTGCTGCTTCCACCTGGTGGCTAATGTGTCAGTAACCCTTACTGTCTTATTTTAGTCTCTAGCTCTGACGGGTTTCTCACATAGCAGGGCAGAAGTAAATCTCCCCTTTCAAGACATGTAGACCCCGCAAGGACTCGGAATGTGGTAAAACAGAGCCTCTGAGCAGCCTCAGCTAGAGGAGGATGGTTTGGCAGCAGACCTGGGTCTGAATCTCCTCTCCTTGTTCCTTTGGTCACAGTTGCATCTTCTGAAGCCCCCCTCCCACCTCTAAGATGACAAAAGGCATGTTCTGTGTGTCCCTGAGTCTTTCAGTGGCCTGGACATCAGGTGTCATGCATCTCCCTGGCTACAGTCACCTATATGCCAGAGGCTTTCCCAAACACACAGATGTGACGCTCTGCTCGAAGGTTTGCGGTGGCTAGGCAGTCGCGGGTTAATTTCTCTCTCTCCCCTGAAGATCTCCCAACCAGTGACTCACCCTTGGCTGCAACAGCTTTGGGACAGTGACTGTGTGTCTCCTGCAGTCTCCTTGCAGTGTGAACTCCAGGTGCCCATAGCATCAACCTGTTTAAAAAAGTCATAAAAGGACAATGTACAGAGTTAATGAGGAAAAGGAAGATAGTACAGAAAAGTTAGGCTTTCTGTAGCTTAATCTGATACATTAGTCTTCACAGTGAGCAGCTCCGGAAGATAAACTTTTTAATTTTCATTCTTGTCTTACCAATGGAAAAGCTGCCTGAGCCCAGAATTCTCTGGCCCTAGGGCTGGGGTCAGCATAGCTGAGTCCTTCCCAGTAGAACTCTGCAGTACTTGTCACACTTGTTGAATTCAGATACCTGCTTCCAGCATGGTCTTTGCCCCTCAGTATTTTTTTTTCCATATCAGATACAGAATAGTTAAATGTATAGGCTTAGTTTTTGATTTTGCCAAATCTAATGCCAGAATCTGACCTGTATAGGTAAAAGGCAGCAAGATCAGGGAGTTAGGTTTTAATGGAAGAAAAATCTGAGAGGAGCCTAACCATCTCCCCTCCCCCCAGCCTGGTGAGCAGAACAGGAGCCTAACCATCCCCCCCCCCCCCAGCCTGGTGAGCAGAATCAGAGCCTAACCATCCCCCCCCCCCCCAGCCTGGTGAGCAGAACAGGAGCCTAACCATCCCCCCCCCCCCCAGCCTGGTGAGCAGAATCAGAGCCTAACCATCCCCCCCCAGCCTGGTGAGCAGAACAGGAGCCTAACCACCACCCCCCCCCCCAGCCTGGTGAGCAGAACAGGAGCCTAACCATCCCCCCCCCCCCAGCCTGGTGAGCAGAATCAGAGCCTAACCATCCCCCCCCCCCAGCCTGGTGAGCAGAACAGGAGCCTAACCACCCCCCCCCCCAGCCTGGTGAGCAGAACAGGAGCCTAACCATCCCCCCCCCCAGCCTGGTGAGCAGAATCAGAGCCTAACCATCCCCCCCCCCCAGCCTGGTGAGCAGAACAGGAGCCTAACCATCCCCCCCCCCCAGCCTGGTGAGCAGAATCAGAGCCTAACCATCCCCCCCCCCCAGCCTGGTGAGCAGAACAGGAGCCTAACCACCACCCCCCCCCAGCCTGGTGAGCAGAATCAGAGCCTAACCATCCCCCCCCCCCAGCCTGGTGAGCAGAATCAGAGCCTAACCATCCCCCCCCAGCCTGGTGAGCAGAACAGGAGCCTAACCACCACCCCCCCCCCAGCCTGGTGAGCAGAACAGGAGCCTAACCATCCCCCCCGCCCCAGCCTGGTGAGCAGAATCAGAGCCTAACCATCCCCCCCGCCCCAGCCTGGTGAGCAGAATCAGAGCCTAACCATCCCCCCCCCCCCAGCCTGGTGAGCAGAACAGGAGCCTAACCACCCCCCCCCCCAGCCTGGTGAGCAGAACAGGAGCCTAACCATCCCCCCCCCCCAGCCTGGTGAGCAGAATAGGAGCCTAACCACCCCCCCCCCCCAGCCTGGTGAGCAGAACAGGAGCCTAACCATCCCCCCCCCCCCCAGCCTGGTGAGCAGAATAGGAGCCCAGTTTAAGAACCTCCATCCTCTGGTCACTCTGATGGAGGTTTGTAGCCACAGCGGGACCCAGTGTTCTCTAGCTGCACCGTGTGGTCCAGAGCCATTGTGCATGGTGGGCCTGCATCCCTCTCCTCCATATTTTAGTCCGTTCTTTGGTTTTGTCCTTTAGTGGGGGTGGGGTGCAGTAGCTGGCTGACCCGCGACATGTCTTCCTCGTTCTTCAGTGCAGCCACTTCCTCCAGGAATCTCCCCTGACTGCTGTTTGCCATGCACAGTCCAAAGCTGGTCACAGCCCATCACATTATTTTATTGAAACCTCCTTTTATTTGTGTGTCTCTCACTGAGCAGGCTGTCAAGCCTGGTTTATCTTTGAATTGCCAGAACTCACCCCAGCATGTAGTAAATGCTCAATAAATATTCAAGTGGGTGACTAGGTCAGACGTTGATTGTGCTTGTTCCTGGAAATACAGAGGTTTCAGTTCTTGTGCTCAAGAACTCGTGGCCTTGATAGATGAGTCAGTGAATAATGGAACTATAGTTAAAAACAAGTCACCTGTTCTGGATGATGTCATGAGAGCCCTGCCAGAGAAGCTGGGGCTCTGACTGACTTGATCTTAGATGGTGACCCCAGAACAATGAAGGAAAGACACTGCACTTCATGCCAAACAGTAGGTCTTAGGCTGAATCTTGCAGGGGCATATGGCCCAGGAGTTCTGCTCAGAGGCAACAAATGCCACGTTCCTTGCTGTGCTCTTCCATCATGTTCTTTGCAGAGCCTGGAACGATGTATGTACCCAGTGAGTGTTGGCACCTTTCAGAGATGGAGGACCTGTCTTGGAGATCTCCAGAGATAGGGCAAACAGGAAATATTATATTATGAGGAACTGGCCATGAAGTTACAGAGCTAAGAAGTCCCCAGATTCACAGTCCACAAATCAGAAGAGCCACTAGAATTTATTCTGATCTGGGTCTGACTATAGGAGACTAATGTACCAGCTCAAGATAGGCGAGGAAAGTAAGTTTTCTTGTTATCAGCCTTTTCTCACTGTGTCTTGGACTGGAGGAACCCACCAACACTGGGAGACGCACATCTGCATTTCTTGGTGCTAAGCTCAGCCAGAAACACATTCTCAGAATAGTGTCTAGCCAGGTATCTGGGCGTGCCTTGACTTAGCTGACACATCAAAGTCAGCCACCACAGCCAGGAAAGTGAATCGATGGTGGTTGGTTGGGGCAGGCCGCTAGCCAATGGTGCCGTTCTTTCAGGATCTCATTGATGCGACTTGTTGCCACTGCAGCCACTGCCATCTTATTCTGAACCTTTGAGTTCTTCTGTATATTCCTGTATCGTGTAAAGTTGTTGGGTAGAGCCCTAGAGATTGATTTTTGTTTTGTTTGCTTCCAAGGTTATTGCTTGGTGCTGGCACTACAAATCCACTGTTGCTGTCGGTCATTTATTTCCTTTTTTCCCCCCTATTTTATTGGATAAGACAGAGAAATTGAGAGAGATGGGGAGATAGAGAGGGAAAGAGACCCCTGCAGCCCTGCTTCACTGCTTTTGAAGCATCCCCCCTGCAGGTGGGGAGCAGGACTTGAAGCCGGGTCTTTGTGCTTTTCTAGGTGCACCACCCCCTTAGAGATTTTTTTTTTGAGACTTTTTTATAAGACTAAGAAAAATCGTTTTTGTGCAGCTACCTTTTTCTCCTTTTGAACAAACCGAACACAGTAGCCAGAGTGAGCTTTAACACGCATGTGGCTTCTGAGGGGCCTGTGCTCAGCAGACCTGGCTGTCAGGACATAGGTGACAAGTCCTTGGACCCGGTTCATGCCACCTCAGCTCACCCCACCTGTCAGCCCTCCCCTGCCACTAGCTCACTCTGCTATGCACTCATCACTCTTGCTGTTTCTCAGAACAGACCAGCTTCCCTGCATCTGCTGACCCCTCACTTTGAGCCTCTAAGACTTCCTTTGGTGGCTGTGATCAGACTTGCTACACCTTCCACATTCTCCCACCTCTCCTTTGCCTGCTCCCTCTTACACCTACCACTTACACCACCATGTGATTTATTTACTTTTTATGAGATGCTGTTTCTTCCTACTCCACAAAGGTATCTTGTCCGCCTTATTTACTGGTCCATCCCCAACACTTTACTGATTGGTGTTCAGTAAATGCTTGTTGTATTAATAGATTTTGAATATTGCACTTTTAGGTTAAATAACTTCTTAGTGTTTTCAGTAAACCTGGAAGAGGAAAGAAGCCTCATTTGCCATTTACATAAGGTCACTACTTAATAAGACCCACCACTGAACCCAGTTAGAGACAGGAGACACTGCTCAGTGACTAGTCTGCTGTAGCTTAGACACTATTGTGATACAGGATGCAGAGAGTTCATGGGCTTTCGCATCCTTGCTTTGAGGCTATCCTTGTTTGATATTGGCCGCAGTAGGTGCTGGAGAAAAGACTGTTGTGGAAAATATCCTAGTTTGATCTTTTCTGGCAAAGCGTTGCTAGTTTTGAGGTGTACGGACAATGGGTGAGTGACAACGACAGAACAGTGGTGGTGAGCTTTCATTCCCACATTACGCCGTTATGTAGTTTTCTACCCTGCAGACTTTGAGAACAGTGACAGGGAAACTTTTTTTTTCCCCAAAGGTATCTCATGGGACGCCCTGCCAGATGAGCTGCTCTTAGGAATTTTTTCCTTTCTTTGCCTCCCTGACCTCCTAAAAGTTTCCAGAGTTTGTAAGAGATGGTATCACCTAGCGTAAGTACTTTTCGCCCTTTTTGTTATGTGTGAGAGAAGGAGAAAGGAAGGGTCATTTATTCATTAATCGGGGTTTTATGACATTAAAAACCAGGAACCATGAAGTACTGCAAACTGGGGCCTCTCCCGTGAAAGTCTGTGTGCTGGTGTTGGGCTATCTTCCTGGTCTTGGGGGTGTAAACCCCCTGCGTGTGGAATTCCTTTCCTGTGTTCACTACAGCACACACCAGCTGCACGCTGACCAGTGGTAAGCCAGTGACCTAGCAGTGGAGGGAGCTCCAGGGGCACGGGAGGGCACGGGTGCCGCTCACACACCTGGAGCAGCTGGAGAGGGCCTGCAGAGGGAGAGGACTTGAGAATGTGGTGTGAGAGCAGTGGAGTCCACCTCGGCCACTTGCACTCTCTGACCTGAGCCTCTGCCGTCCAGGTCACAGTGGGAAAGCACCAACCAGAAGGAGAAAGGTAATGCCACATGATCTGCCTCACTGGTGGAACTTAAGAACAGGAACAGAAAGGGAGAACACAGTAGGACTGGCACTGGGTTGAATGTTTCACCAAAGCAAAGACTCCAGGGGGATTGGGGGTGGGAATGGGGTCCTAGTACGTGATGGTGGGAGAAGGTGGTGGTGAGAATTTTCTGCAGACACCATGGGGAGATGAGAAACTACCCCTGTGTCCACAACTGTGCTGTAAATCACTAACCTCCCCCAGTAAAATGGCATTTTAAGGGGGGTGGGGTGGACAGGCAGGAGATAGATGTCTCAGCTGGCAGGACACTTGGCATCCACAGCTGCATCCACTCAGGCCCTGGCACCGCATGACCATCACAAGCTTCAGTGCTGTGGTGTCTCTTCCCTGCTCTTTTCTCCTCCAGTGGAAATAAAAATGGAATAAAAAATTCAGTCACAGCCAGCAATAATTGTGTGTGGTAGACCTCTGCACCAGGAATAGAAAAGAACGAGGAATAGGGGAGACGGCACTCTCAGGCAGGACAGGAGGAGATCGGCAGATGCAGTGAGCTGCCTCGTCCTCAAAGTGCTGGGCGCATGACAGCTGGAAGCAAGAGTGGGCCAGCATGGGCACAGCTGTACACGGAAAGTGCTCTGAGCTGGGAATGCAGTTTCAGGCAGGACAGAGGGCGGGAAGCCGGAGAGGACAAGAGGCTGCTTTCCAGTTTGGAGCTTTCTTCATCCTCAGCCCCTCACGCCGTCCAGCCCTGAGAAGCCTCTGCTTTGCATGAACAGCCACGTAGAAGCCAGCAGGAGCCCTTGCGTCCCCTCCTGAGGAGGGCCAGACGCCATAATGACAAGCCAGTTACAGGACCGACCTGGACGTGTCCCTAGAGTGCTGGGGCCAGTGGCTGACTTTCACTTCTCCTGAGCCATCCGGCCCTATTTGGTTTCCCAGCTGTCCTCTCCACTCGGGATAGGAATCTTGTCCGTTATCATAAACTAATAAGTGACTGTTAAGGGCAGAGAGGTACCTCGGCTGGTAGGCTGCTGCCTGTGCCCTGTGTGCAGCTCAGCACGGCATGGACGTGCCGTGGCCCCAGAGGAAGCTCTGTAACTATGGTGTCCCTCTGTCTGAATGAAAAACAGCTCCCCAGCAATGAAACTGCACGCGTGTGAGGCCCTGACCACATCTCCACACAGACGCTTTACTCATGCCACAGTTCTGCCTTCTGAATGATAGTGGCCAGGTGACACTTGACAGTTGGTTTGTAAAGAATTATTTGAATGCCCTATCCACTGGCCTGCTCCCACCACACTGAAGGGGGCTCTGGTGTTTTCTTCCCTTTAGTATCTCACTTTCTCTCTCTTTCTACTTCTATCTAAAAAAATAAAAATTAATTTAAAAAAATTATCAGATAGAGTTTTGGGATTTTATCCTCTGCTTCTAGCTCACTGTGATGCTAATTAAACCCCTTAAATTAGACATGTATAAAAAGCAAGATTGGCATTGATCCATGGTCTGACCAAGATATATCCAATAATGTCTTAAAAGTACATAGTCACACACAGAAAGAGGGTCTCATCCTGCACCGTGAGGAGGAATGTCAGTGCGTCCAGCCCCCGTGGAGAGCAGTCTGGAGACTCTTACAAGGCTAGAAGGAAACCTGCCCTGTGACCCTGCCATTCCTCTCCTGGGGATAGATCCTAAGGAACCCAACACCCCCATCCAAAAAGATCTGTGTACACCTGTGTTCATAGCAGCACAATGTGTAATAGCCAGAACCTGGAAATAACCCAGGTGTCCAACAACAGATGAGTGGCTGAGCAAGTTGTGGTCTAGATACACAATGGAATACTACTCAGCTATTAAAAATGGTGACTTCACCTTCTTCACCTCATCCTGGATGGTGCTTAAAGGAACCATGTGAAGTGAGATCAGCCAGAAAGAGAAGGATGAATATGGGATGATCTCACTCATAGACAAGAGTTGAAAAACAAGATCAGAAAGGACAACACAAAGCAGAAATTAGACTGGAGTGGGCGTATTGCACCAAAGTAAAAGAATCGGGGGTGCAGGGTTCAGGTCCTGGAACATGATGGCAGAGGAGGACCTAGTGGGGGTTGTATGTTGTGTGGAAATGTTATACATGTGCAAACTATTGCATTTTACTCTTGACTGTAAACCATTAATCCCCCAACAAAGAAATTTAAATAAATAAAGGGGCAGGCAGCACTGCAGCTGGTTAAGTGCACATAGTACTAAGCACAAGGATCTGGACTTGAGCTCCCACTCCCTACTTTTAGGTAGGAAGCTTCACAGTGAAGCAGGTCTGTGAGTGTCTCTCTCCTCTGTCTCCCCCATCTCTCAGTTTCTCTGTTCTACCCACTAAAGTGGGAGAAAATGGCCACAGTGGAGCAGTGGATTTGTAATGCCAACACTGAGCCCCCACAGTAACCCTGGAGGCAAGAGAGAGAACGAGAGGCTCCTTCAGAACGTGCTTTAGGCAAACGTAGTGGCTGTGTCCCCTGCTTCAGGCATCGTGGTGGTAAGGTCTCCAGGCCCAGCGAGATCACCTCTCTCCCCAGGTTTGACGAGTCTCTGTGGCAGACCTTAGACCTCACAGGTAAAAACCTTCACCCAGATGTGACCAGCCGCCTGCTGGCTCGAGGGGTGGTTGCTTTCCGCTGCCCACGGTCATTTATGGACCAGCCGTTGCTGGAGCATTTCAGGTAAGTAGCGCTCTACTGTTTCTAGTCCAGAGGGGGTGTCAAGTGAGATTTGTCTTTCCTGACTTTCTTTCAGCCTTATAGCCTTGGCATCTGTGCAGTGTGGGTGTGAATTGATACTTTACAGTGGGGCAGTCTGGCCAGTTCTCCACTCGCCTTCTTTGATCCAGAGAAAGTCTGCAATCTCTTCAGATTCTGTAGCTTAAAGATCTGAACTTTTCATGAAGAATCACAGATTTGCAACCTGAAAAAAATGCTGTTTGGTATCTAGGGAGAAACCTGTTTCTTCTGCTGATAGCCCTGCAATATCCTGCCACAACTTGGGAGACTGAGTAGAATGACCGGGCACTGACTAGAGAAATGGGCCAAAGACAGCAGAGAGGAGGAAGCGCGAATCCTGACTCTGACACTGCTCCCCACTCCACAGCCACCAGTGGCCCTTCACTTCCCTGGCTCCCTTCCCTCTCAGGCTTTTAAACACATGTCTGTTTGGGGTTTTTGTTTTCATGTTTTAGCTATACAAGCTTCTTTAGGAAAATTTTCATTAGAGTTTTCTGGAAAACAGAAGTCCAAGGACTGGGTAGTGATAGACCCAGTAGAGTACCCACATCACCATGCACAAGAACCCAGGGTCAGGCCCCAGTCCCCACCTACAAGTGTGCTGAGGCAGGGTTGCAGGTGTCTCTTCTCCTCTCAGTTTATGTCAGTATCAAAAAAAAAAAAAATTGAGTGGTGGATTAGATTCATCATGCAGTCACTGAGCCCAGCAATAAATCTGGAACAATAACAAGATGCAAACAAAATGAAATTTCACAGGGATGTTCGAAAACTTTTTGCAGGTCATTTGCTATTGTGACGTCCTCTGAACAGGCCAGAACCCAGGAGAGAGAATTGTGAAGGGAGAAGGATGTCGTGTGTGTGCGTGTGTGTGTGTGTATGTGTGTGTGTGTGTATACACGTGTGGGGGTGGGGGGAGATGCATTGAGGTTTTTTTGTTTGTTTTGGTTTTGGTGCTACAGTCATCAGGATTCCAGGAAAAGAAAAGTACAAAGCTGAGCCAGAAAATAGAAAACAACCAAAACTGAGTGCTGGGTGATGGGTTGGCAGCAGTGCCAGACCTCCAGACAGGGTGAGAAGCTGCCTCTGCTCGACTGTCACTGAGGGTGCCGCCCAGGCACAGACAGCAGTCACTGAAGTGAACCTGCGGGGCAGACTGCAGGTGTTCAGACAAGATTCCTTCACTTTTACCAGGGTCTTGGGCAGCTTCTAACAGAAGCACAAGCAGGACAATCTAGCTGCCTTGTCCCCTGGCGCAGCTTCTGCTTTCTGTCCTGGAGCCACACACTGGTGGGTAGGGTGTCCTCCACACCCACTTTATACCATCTTCTCAAATCCTCCTCACTCGTTCAACCCTCTTTCAGACAAACACCTTCATGCTGAGAGGTGGTTTATCTTAACCCCTTACATTGATATGCTAATACTTCTTTGATGATAGCTTTATTAAACTGAGTAGTGAAAAGGTGGAGAAAAGACAAGCTAGAAAGGTCCATGTCTGCATGTCCTCCACGTCCCGGTGTTAGCAGATCTGAACTTCAGCATAGCCTCTTCACAGCTGGCAGTCTAGCCATGCCTGTCACCAGCTCACTGCCGGTGCCCACAGTGAAGTTTAGGTGGGACGATGTTGGCAGGAACGTTTGACTTGGCAAATCTTTGCCAGTGAGTAAGGATGAGGTGGAGTCTAGACGGCAGTGTGTCTCGCAGAGCAACACGTTAGGTGCAAGAACCTTATTCCCACCTACAGGAGAGAAGCTTCACAAGTGCTGAGGCAGGGCCGTGGTCTCCCCCCCCCCCAATTTCTCTATCCAAAATTAACATTTAAAAGGGAAATACTAGTTGTAGGAAGAATGAATAATGGGGATGGGCCCCCACAATGGTTCATGAGGATAATGCACCTGTTTTGCCATGTGCAGCCCAGGTCTAAGTCCAGCTGCCTGCACACTAGAGGAAGCTTCAGCAGTTGTCTTTTTGCCCTCTGTCTCTGTATCTGAAAATGGTCCAGTGACAAAAAAAGTACAGGGCAGGGGACAGGTGTCAGCTAGTGGTGACCCAAACCCTTGCTAAGATACCAGGCCCGATGTGTGTATACTGAGTCTTGTTTGGGGTTGGACTTGTGTGGGCTTCTTTATAGCACCCTGATTGCTCTTGTCTGGTCAGCTCTTTTCGTGTGCAGCACATGGATCTGTCCAATGCAGTGATCAACCTGTCTGCCCTCCAAGGTATCCTACGGCCATGCTCCAAGCTGCAGAACCTGAGCCTGGAAGGTCTCCCATTGTCTGATCCCATTGTCAGGTGAGAGGTTTCGAGGAGCTGGCTTTGTGTTAATTTTGTTTCCTTGAGTGTAACAGTTACCCTTCAGTCCAGATCCAGATGGACTCAAAAAATACCTGATGCATTTTTAACTTCTGCATGACTTTCAGGTTTGCCTGCTACCTAAATGACAGCCTTGCAATCAACTCTAGATAAGCAAACACAAAGAAAGGTACAGTCCCTGCCTCATTCCTGAGAGGAGCCAGTAATTATCCTGCAGCGTGCTTGTTCAGTGGAAGCAGGCAGAGAGACCTAATTACACTTGGGTAGAGCAGCTTTCTGGAGGAAGTGACTTTAACTGTAGTGAAACTACTCACATAGGAGATCTCCAAGCTGTAGAACTGCCAGTGTGGTCCTAACCCCAGTACTTGAGAGTTGCTGGAGCATGAGACTCAGTGGCAGGAAAAAGAGAGTCAGGACCAGATCCTAAGAAAATCTGCCATTCTGTAGTAAATGAAGTCTGGACTCTGGTCAGCTACAAAGAGAAGCTTGGTGAAATGAGTGGGTCTGAGTGGAGAGACCTTGCTGGAGTTCAAAGTTAGATACTGGGAGTCAGGCGCTAGCGCAGCGTGTTAAGCGCACGTGGCGTGAAGCACAAGGACCGGCATAAGGATCCCGGTTCGAGCCCCCGGCTCCCCACCTGCAGGGGAGTCGCTTCACAGGTGGTGAAGCAGGCCTGCGGGTGTCTGTCTTTCTCTCCTCCTCTCTGTCTTCCCCTCCTCTCCTATCTAACTAGGACAACAGTGATAACTACAACAAGGGCAACAAAAGGGAAAATATAAAAGAAAGATACTACACACTGGGGAGGGACAGGAAGATGTGGAAGGAAGGGAGTTGAACATTGCTGTATATGTTTTGTTTTTTGGTCAGGTAACTTATGCTGAAACCTGATGTAAATTCTAATACTGCTGGTCCATTTGTCAGCTGGGTTTCAGGAGTTGAATTTAGTCCCTATGTAAGGACTACCTGTAAGGGCAGTAATAGTTGGTATTTGTTGAGCTCTTACTGTGGGCCAGGTAGAAGATTCCTTAATGGTATCCTCTTAGTTCTCATAGCAGTCTGGGAAAATATACTCTTATTGTTTCTTTTCTTTTCTTTCCTTTTTTTTTTTTTTTCATTCTATACAGATCATGATTTGTTTTCCCTTTTGTCAAATCACTTTATTAGGGTATTGATGGTTATTGACACATGGGCACAGTTTCTTAGCTCCCTGTGATAGGTGTCTGCAAAGCGGCCCTTCCCACCATCATGTGTCAGCACCCTGCCCCCACCCCTTCCCCAGAGTCTCTTCCTTTGGTGTAATACGCCACATCCAGTCTGAGTTTTACTTTTTCCCTTTCTGACCTTGTTTCTTAAGTTCCATCAATGAGTGAAATCGACCAGTATTCATTCTTCTCTTTCCGGCTTATCTCATTTAACATGATTCCTTCAGGTTTCATCCAAGATGAGGCAAAGGAGATGACTCTATTTTTTTAAACACCTTGAATATATATGTTACAACTTAAGCTACTCATCTGTTGTTGGGTATCTGGATTGCTTCCAGGTTTGTGCTATTACAAACTGTACTGCTGTCAACATAGGTGTACACAGATCTCTTTGGGTAGGTGGCTTAGTTTCCTTTAGATATATCTGAAGAATTGCCAGAGCCTGGGATGGGTGCATTTCTAGCACTGAGAAGTCCCCAGACTTTTCCACAAGGGTTGGACCAATTTGCATTCCCACCAGCAGTGTAGAGTCCCTTTCCCCCCACAGCCTCTCCAACATTTGCTGTTTCTGTCTCTTCTGATGTGTGACATTCTCACAGGAGTGAAGTGTTATCTCATTGTGACTTTATTTGCATTTCTCTCATAATCAGTGACTTGGAACTTTTTTTTTCCTTTGTCCATTGGTCCTCTAGATCTCTTTTTGGTGAAGATTCTGTCCATATCCTCTTCCCATTTTTTAATGGATTTCTTTCTTTTTTAAATTTTTTTTCTATATTTTGGTGATGAGTCATTTTGTTGTTCAGAAGCTTTTCAATTTGATGCAATTCCATTGGATTATTTTTATTTTCCATACATTTGGACTTGAGTCATCAGTGATGTTTTTAAAGCTTACATTGAAAACAGTTCTGCAATAGTTTTCCTTAATATGGCCTAACACCCATGTTGTAGTGCGCGGGCCGCAGAGAAGAGAGAGAGGAGGGGTCCGGAGCGAAGAGGAAACACAAATCTTTATTCGCGCTGGCACCTCAGAGTTGGGTGTTAGAGAAGCAGGTTGGGCCACGTGGAGGTAGAGAAAATGGCCGCCTCACGCAGTAACCTTTCCTGCGTCTGAACACCGGAGTGGAGCGTCAGTAAGAGAGCGAGGTGCGGAAAAACGAAGGGTTTTTATAGGAGCAGTTTTCGCGAGAATGGGGGAGGAGTAACCATAGCACTCCAGGATAGGATGATAACTCTCGTGAGAATGGGAAGGGGGAGGAGTAACCATAGCACTCCAGGATAGGATGATAACTCTCGTGAGAATGGGAGGGGGGAGGAGTAACCAGAGCACTCCAGATATCACGGGGATATAGACAATGTCCTGAGGGCACAACATGGCTGAACAGGCACTCTGAGAATGTCCCAACTCTCCAGGGAACTAGCAGTAGCCTGAGGGGACAACATGGCAGATGTGACTGCATCGGCACAATTTCCCAGCACACCCAGATCTTTGCATTTGTAGTTTTAGTTTTACTATGAGCCACTGTTCAAAAAAGAAAAAGAAAAAGAAATAGAAAGCTATACCAAGCCCATAAAAATGGAAGAGTTCACATCCTCAAAATGACTATTCTGCCCAGAGCCATATATAGATCTAATTCAGTCCCCATCAAGGTCCTACCAAATTCCTTTTAAGAGATTAGAACAATTGATGCAAAAATTTATCTGTCCAAGCACCACATGGTTGGTGCATGATGCCCAAGGAGACTCTGGTGCTGTCTGTCCGTCTGATGCCCAAGCAGACTCTGGTGCTGTCTGTCCCTCTGATGCCCAAGCAGACTGTGGTGCTGTCTGTCCCTCTGATGCCCAAGGAGACTCTGGTGCTGTCTGTCCGTCTGATGTCCAAGGAGACTCTGGTGCTGTCTGTCCGTCTGATGCCCAAGCAGACTCTGGTGCTGTCTGTCTGATGCCCAAGGAGACTGTGGTGCTGTCTGTCTATCCGATGCCCAAGGATACTGTGGTGCTGTCTGTCCATCTGATGCCCAAGGAGACTGTGGTGCTGTCTGTCCGTCTGATGCCCAAGCAGACTCTGGTGCTGTCTGTCCGTCTGATGCCCAAGCAGACTCTGGTGCTGTCTGTCCCTCTGATGCCCAAGCAGACTCTGATGCTGTCTGTCCCTCTGATGCCCAAGCAGACTCTGGTGCTGTCTATCCATCTGATGCCCAAGGAGACTCTGGTGCTGTCTGTCCGTCTGATGCCCAAGCAGACTGTGGTGCTGTCTGTCCTGTCCCTCTGATGCCCAAGCAGACTCTGGTGCTGTCTGTCCTGTCCCTCTGATGCCCAAGCAGACTCTGGTGCTGTCTGTCCTGTCCCTCTGATGCCCAAGCAGACTCTGGTGCTGTCTGTCCATCTGATGCCCAAGCAGACTGTGGTGCTGTCTGTCCTGTCCCTCTGATGCCCAAGCAGACTCTGGTGCTATCTGTCCATCTGATGCCCAAGCAGACTCTGGTGCTGTCTGTCCTGTCCCTCTGATGCCCAAGCAGACTGTGGTGCTGTCTGTCCATCTGATGCCCAAGCAGACTGTGGTGCTGTCTGTCCATCTGATGCCCAAGCAGACTCTGGTGCTATCTGTCCATCTGATGCCCAAGCAGACCGTGGTGCTGTCTGTCCGTCTGATGCCCAAGCAGACTCTGGTACTGTCTGTCCATCTGATGCCCAAGCAGACCGTGGTGCTGTCTGTCCGTCTGATGCCCAAGGAGACTGTGGTGCTGTCTGTCCGTCTGATGCCCAAGCAGACTCTGGTGCTGTCTGTCCCTTTGTTACTTGAGGAGACTTCAGTGCCGTCTCTCCCTCTTTCAGTCTTGGCTATCTGAATGAAAAAGCAGCCTGGAGCAGCAGATTCAAGAAAGAAAGAAAGTCACTGACTTTCCCTTTTACCAAATAAGTAAACTGGGCATAGCATCGTCCTTGTGTCATGCAAATAGCTAGATAACTGAAAATATAAAATCTGATCCCAATGTCCCAATTAACTGCAATATGTGCTTATTTATTTGACTAGCTGCTTCCCTTTGAATATTTGTTGACCTCAACTAACTACACAATATAAAGTAAGAAGGGGCCAGCCAGTGGCACACCTGGTTAAGTTCACACATTACACACACTACAGTGCACAAGGACCCAAGTTCAAGCTCCTGGTCCCCACCTGCAGGGGGAAAGCTTCATGAGTGGTGAAGCAGGGCTGCAGGTGTCTCTGTCTCTCTCCCTTTCTATCTCTCCCTCTCCTCACTTTCTCTGTATCCAATAATAAGGAAAAATATTTTTTAAAAAGATATATACAGGGAGTTGGGCGGTAGTGCAACAGGTTAAGCGACGTGGCGCAAAGTGCAAGGACCGGCATAAGGATCCCGGTTCGAGCCCCCGGCTCCGCACCTGTAGGAGAGTCGCTACACAGGCGGTGAAGCGGGTCTGCAGGTGTCTGTCTTTCTCCCCCTCTGTCTTCCCCTCTTCTCTACATTTCTTTCTGTCCTATACAACAACGACAACATCAATAACAACAATAACTACAACAATGAAAAACAAGGGCAACAAAAGGGAAAATAAATAAATATAAAAAATAAAATTAAAAATATATATATATCTCCACCCCCAAATCTCTTCTGACAGCATCAGCATTATTGTCACCCCTTGATAATTAGAAGAAACACTGTATATAGTTGGCCAAGAGATATACTGTGTGTGTGTGTGTGTGTGTATGTATGCTAAAGGATAGTTATTGTCCCTATGACGGCCTTTATTAGAATCATCAAACAAGTAAATGCAGTAAAATTTAGACCCCACTAAAATCCTAGGCCTATTTCCTTCTTAATTTGAGGTCAGACCCTATGAACCTGATATCTGTTTACATACAACAAATGACACCCAATACTTTAACAACTGGGAGAAAGTCTAAGCTCATCAGATAAAGAAAGGACTTCAAAAGAGCAAAAGACTGGGGAGTCGGGCTGTAGTGCAGCGGGCTAAGCGCAGGTGGCGCAAAGCACAAGGACCGGCATAAGGATCCCGGTTCGAACCCCGGCTCCCCACCTGCAGGGGAGTCGCTTCCCAGGCGGTGAAGCAGGTCTGCAGGTATCTATCTTTCTCTCCTCCTCTCTGTCTTCCCCTCCTCTCTCCATTTCTCTCTGTCCTATCCAACAATGACAACAACAATAATAACTACAACAATAAAACAAGGTCAACAAAAGGGAATAAATAAATAAAATAAATATAAAAAAATAAATAAAATAAAGAAGTAAAAAAAAAAAAAGAGCAAAAGACTGGCTCACTTAATGGTGGCCTTGTTGGTCAGTACTAGGCCAACCCATCACCTGGGGACCTAGTCAGGGAATCACCCACACAGATATGATGGGCCTAGACCTCTAATAGATCCCTCTCCACCACCACTGGTCATCTCCATCAGGAACATCATCACAGGCCCTCTGCGACCTCTCCAGGACCTTGCCCTCACTGTAGAGCAGCAGTAGTGGGGACTCCACTCTCTCTGGGTCAGCCTGCTCTGCCCCTCGAGGAAGACGGGTCCTGAAATGAGTGCAGCCTAGAATGTTCCCAACTGTGACTGTGGACTGTGAGTCAGACTGACCGGGATTCAGTGGTTATAAATGTGAATATATATGACTGGGAGCTACTCTCTGCCATGATCCAGCTTTCTAGTTCTATTCTCAATTCTGACACCCATCTTCCTACACAATATTTTTAGTCCACCTGCATATTAGCTGTCAGGCTCAGGCAAAAATTACTAAAGTCATGGGTCCCTAGGAACATACCTAAAATAGACTTCCTAGTTTCTTCCCACCCCAAGATTCCTAATCTCTATTCCTACCTTTGAGTCTCTGTTTATTAAATAAACACTTTGTCCTGCTTTATATCTTACTGCCCTTCAGCCACCAAGTTGCAGATGCTACTATGACGCCAGCCTGACTTTCCTGGGCAGACGACCTCCTCAGTGTGTCCTGCTGGAACCCCACCCCCCCAGAGCCCTGCCCCACTAGGGAAAGACAGACAGGCTGGGGGTGTGGGTCCATCTGCCAACACCCATGTCCAGCATGGAAGCAATTAAAGAATCTAGAACTCCCACGTTCTGCTCCCCATAAAGAATTCTCATCCATACTCCCAGAGGAGGAGAAATGTTAGAGGAAGGTCACCAGAGGGCTCTGAGCTCCCAATTCTATCAGGACTCAGGGAAAAAGGACATTCAGAAGTAGTAACAGGTATAGGTATAACAGAAAAGAAGAGAAGGCAGGATCATAGAAAAATTGGGTCAATATATAAAAATATAGACAGTCATAGAAATTAGTCAAGATCTGTGACCTTGGGAGAACCACTGCAGCTTTCAATGGAGGGCCTGGGGGTTCTGACTGGTGTTGGGAACAGTGTGAAATTTTATCACCGCTACCTCATAACTTGACTTTGTAAGTCAGTATTAAATCACTAATTAAAAAAATAAAAAGAATATTCGTTGACCAAGAAAAAGTACCTTTGTGAAATTCTTACCTTTCTCTCCCAGCGACCTTGCTCAGAACACCAGTTTAACCAAGCTGAACCTCTGTGGGTGTTCCGGATTCTCTGAATCGGCCCTGAAGACCTTGCTTAGCAGCTGTTGCAAGTAAGAAAGATTTAAGCTTGATTAGAAAGCTGTTTTCTCAAATATACAATTATCTGTCACACCTGAACAGAATTGGGTAATTTTTTTTTTTTTCTTGATGGCAAAGCTTCTGAGAAAGCTCTTTTTCCCCTTGGATAATTGCCTGCATCTCTAAGATGACTTCTATTTTCCCCAGATCTGCTTTCTTGGTATTCATCTCCTTAGTCTATTTTTTCCTGTAGCACCAGTCATATTTTAATAAACAGTAATTGTTACTTGTCAAGTACATGGTTTTGTTAAATCTTTTCAGACTCACATTCTAGAATCAATGAATGTTTTCCTCAGCCTTGCTTCCAGGTTAAGTAGGTTATTGTACTGAAGACCGCAGCAAAGATCACCCCACCTTTGCCTTTCATTTTGATAGTTGATGTAGCTCTGGTGATACAGATTGTCCTCACAAAGTGGAGCCTGTCTGTCAGTCCTAAGCTTTAAGTCCTTGAACTCATAATCCATTATCATCAATAAACTATCATGGTATTTTAATTTTATCATTCTTCAGCTTCAGCATAAGTTAGCATGGTTTTTCAGAGCTAGACATACTAGGGCATAAATTTATGCCTAAGTTTTTCCCCTCCAGAACTTCACTCACTGCTCCCAACATGTTCAGATAGAGCGAGAGAGACAGCACAGCTCTGCCCCCACCACCGAGCTTCCGGTTTGCAGGGGTTTCCTGTGGCAAGCCGCTCAAAGCCAGGCTCACCAACCGGTGATGGGTGTGCCCTGCTGGGACAACCATCTCCTGGTGCCTCAGGCCCAGTCTTCTAAGCTCTTGATTTGGATGCTATAAATTTTCTTTTTCCTCTAAAATTTCTGTCCAAACCCAAGAGCCAAAGTGATTAAGTTTGAAAGGGATGTTTGTGTAGTGAATCCCATTTGTTTGACGGTTGTAGAAAGGGGGTGGGCAGAGGATACAGGAGGGAGGGAGGGTGGCATCCTCCTCAGCAGTGTGCCTGAGCTTAAACTCTTTGTCTCTTACTGCATGGTTAGGTTCTCCTCTGCACTGTCTCTAGGTCTTCCTCACAATTTGTTGTTAAATTAGAACATTGCAATAAATACTCCCACATTTGTTTGGTTCCATTAAAAATATCCTTCGTATTGTGTAATAATGTGAGTATGCCGGTCAAGACTACTACAGCTACAGGTATTACTAGGTGAGAGGGTCACATGTTTCCTTGTTAATATCCCTTAGTCTCTGCTAACATCATGTTTGTTCCCATATAATCTATTAAAAATGAATTGGCTTTGGAGAAGAGTGTTACTCACTGAATGAAAACGTATACTCTGCGTGACTGAATAATGCCAAGAGTAGGGTGAATGATGTCATTGCTTGAACAGTCTTTGGATCCCTTCTTTGCTTAATGAACCGTGTGCAAACACGGCCTCTTCATTAGGACTCCCTGTACAGTCCACCAGTTTCTTTTTCCTTTGAATCTCATTATTTCTCAGCCTGTGTGGCTATTTGTTATTGATAACACCCTGGGTGGCTGAGAAGAGCACAAGGTGGAAAGAACCTCTGTGTCTGATTCTGGAATGAAGTTTGAGCTACCAAAAGGAAGAATTGTGCTTTCCCTCAAAGGGGCAGCGTTCACCAAGCCCTGACCACTGAGCTAGAGGCGGTTCAGGTGCAGCAGGGTAACTGCCTAGAGAAGCTGACTCAGGTGTAACTCCGCAAAGGACCCACGGCTTTCCAGTTGGGGCAGTGCTCCCTGGACAGCGTGTAGCCGTGTGGTTGGGGCAGTGCTCCCTGGACAGCGTGTAGCCGTGCGGTTGGGGCAGTGCTCCCTGGACAGCGTGTTGCCGTGTGGTTGGGGCAGTGCTCCCTGGACAGCATGTTGCCGTGTGGTTGGGGCAGTGCTCGCTGGACAGCGTGTAGCCGTGTGGTTGGGGCTGTGCTCCCTGGACAGCGTGTTGCTATGTAGTTGGGGCAGTGCTCCCTGGACAGCGTGTAGCCGTGTGGTTGGGGCTGTGCTCCCTGGACAGCGTGTAGTCGTGCGGTTTCATGTTCTTACTGTTCCCACTCCCTGCAGGCTGGATGAGCTGAATCTCTCCTGGTGTTCTGACTTCACTGAGAAGCATGTACAGGTGGCTGTGGCACATGTGTCTGAGACCATCACCCAACTAAATCTTAGCGGCTACCGAAGGAATCTGCAGAAATCTGGTAAGGCCCTTGGGCCAAGTGTCTCCCACCGCCCTAGGATAGCTATAGGCCAAGCTCCTTTCTAAGAGCTGTTGTCTGAGTGGTCTGGCTTCATCCAGTGTTCTTACTCCCACTTGTTAGGTGAGGTAGCAGCTGGTTGGAAGGGTTAAGACAAAGCTGGGGGGCTGGGTGCTAGCACAGCAGGTTAAGCACACATGGCGTAAAGTACAAGGACTGGTGTAAGGATCCTGGTTCGAGCCCCCGGCTCTCCACCTGCACGGTTGGGTCGCTTCACAAGTGGTGATGCAGGTCTGTAGGTGTCTAGTTTTCTCTCCCCTCCTCCATTTCTCTGTCCTATCCAACAACAACGATATCAATAACAACAAAGGACAAGGGCAACAAAAGGGAAAAATAAGCTTCAGGAACTTAGTGCAGGCATTGAGCCCCAATGATAACCCTAGGAGCAAAAAAAAAAAAAAAAACCAAAAACCAACAGCTAGTAAGGTTGGTGAGCGACATCAAGAATTGAATCCAAAATGAATACACAGAAACACAGAAACCTTAGGTGAACAAAACAGTCCACCTGGATAGAGCATCTGCATTGCTGTGTGTGTGTGTGTGTTGCTGTTAGTCCAGTCCACGTGTCCTGTGTGTGTGTGTGTGTGTGTGTGTGTGTGTGTGTTGCTGTTAGTCCAGTCCATGTGTCCTCTTTCCCTGCTCCCTCTTCCAGTCTTTTAATCTGTTTAATTTGAGGCTCAAATCTGCAACCTCAGGGTCCTGGGCCTTTGTGATCTCTCTCTAACCCTCAACTTCTAAGCAGAAAAACTGATTTTAGTGATCTAAGTTGGACAGCCCAAGAAGTAGCTCAGCAGCTAAGATGAATGCTTTGCAGACCCAAAGCCCCAGGTATGATCCCCAGTACAACATACAGCCGGAGAAGCGCTCTTGTCTGTGTTTCATTAAAGCCTTAAGTAAAAAGAGCATTAAGTAGTGGCTCTCAGCCGAGGGCAGTGTAGAGAGGCAAAGGGACATTTGGAGACGTCCGGAGAGACCTGACTGCTGTGGCTGGGAGGTGCTGGTGGCATCCAGTGAGTAGAGGTTGGGAACGCTGGCAGATGGTGCACGGAGCAGCAGGATGACACAGAAATTAGATGTGGTCTGACACGTCAGCTTGGCAGGCTTGAAAAGCCCTTTCTGTAAGCTGATACCATCTGCGAGGAAAGTGAGTTTGTTTAGATGAACACAGGATTTAACTTCAGATGTTATAAGCCTGACCATACAGGTGGGCTTTTGCCGGGCTAGCCTGAGGGTGTTTCTTCCCGGGCACTTGCTCTCTGGGTTGGAGAGAACTCGCTCGGCTGGAGCCAACCTAAGCTGCTGCTTACTCAGCCACACGGGAGAGGAACCAGGAACTCTGGCGGCTGAGCAGGAACGCAATGCAATGCTGCCTTTAGTGATCTGCCTTTATATCTTCTGAAGCGGAAGTGGCAGGTCAGAAGAGGAAATGGGTAGGATAGGGGCGGGGAGAAGGAAAGAGCGTGAAAGCAGCAAGCTTCCATCTAACCAGTGGGGATTAACCAGTGCCCTGCAGGCAGAGCAGCGGGTCTCGGGCAAAACAGTGATTAGGGAAATTGACCACAGCATCAAGCAGTGGAGCAGGGGGAGCTGTCGTAATGCCCAACATCGTGTTGGGATACTGTGCAGATGTGGTAGAACATTGGCGGGGCCCACAAAACATTCTATTTCCATGCAAGTTTCATTTACAGATATCCATCCACCACGCTGCCCCTCGGGGTATCCCCGTCCGAGAGCTGAAACCCTAGCTAGCAACAATTGCTATGGAAGCTTCCTACCTTCCCAGAGAGCCTTGTTTTCTCCACCCCCCCTTTTCAAGCCAGCCACTTCCGGTATTTCTCCTAGAAAAGCCCTCCTGCTTCCACCTCTCTCTCTCTTGCTTTTTTCCTTTCTTCTGCGACCCAGAGAAGAGCTGTTAGGCATAGTGGGAGCGGCCGTTTTGCTAGCTCCACACGGCCTCAACCACCCTGTTCTCGCCCATTTCTGGGGTGCCCGCATGAATACAGATTTGTGTTTGCGGTCTCTCCTCTCTCCCCTGCCACGTAACCCGACATCCTTTGCTTTGTCTCCTGTGGAGAAGGCCGTGGCTTGTGTATGCAAATGCTTGTAAGTGACTGGAGTGCGCAGAGGCTGGTGCCTGTGGAAGCCTCCTTAGGCAGCTGGCTAGCCAGAGAGAAGCCAGGCCATGCCGGCTGGAGCTGACCTCGCCTTATGGCGCACACGCCCATATATTTTGACCCTGCCTTCACTTCCTTCCTGACACACCCACACCTCCTACAGTTTCCAGGCAGCTGCCCCTTTTTCCTCTTCCTTCTCAGGTAGGAGTTTCTTCCTCCATTTTTTTTTTCCTTTTTACCAGAGCACTGGTCAGCTCAGGTTTATGGTGGTGCAGGGGCTTGAACCTGGGACTGCAAAGCCTCAGGCATGACAGTCTGTTTGCATCACCATTATGCTATTTACCCCTGCCCTCTTCCCCCATTTTTAACTGTATATTTGGCAAAGTATCTGTTCATGCTCTTTATCCATTTTCTATTTTGTTATTCCATATAGAGTGAGACAACTAATACATTGAAGAAATGTTCCATTCTCACTTTTCTGATAGTTTGATTCTGATTTGTCTTTCACTCAGTAATGTTATTTAATCTTCATGGCAACTTATCAGTATTCGTGTGTCTGTATGCGCGTAGCCCTCCAGATTGTCAGCTTTCTGTTACCTTTTCTTTTTTTTTTTTAATATTTATTTATTTACTCCCTTTTGTTGCCCTTGTTGTTTTATTGTTGTAGTTATTATTGTTGTCGTTGTTGGATAGGACAGAGAGAAATGGAGAGAGGAGGGGAAGACAGAGAGGGGGAGAGAAAGACAGACACCTGCAGACCTGCTTCACCGCCTGGGAAGCGACTCCCCTGCAGGTGGGGAGCCGGGGTTCGAACCGGGATCCTTATGCCGGTCCTTGTGCTTTGCGCCACCTGCGCTTAACCCACTGCGCTACAGCCCGACTCCCTCCTGTTACCCTTTCTTTCATGTTTAGAACACTTAAAATATCCTAAAACCCAGTAAGCTCACATTTAGCATTTACAACTCTTTAAAACATATGGAATTTATAATTTGAGTTGAAGTAAATGTTCTCTACTTTTGATAGCATGTGACTTTGTTTTTAATAATCCAGGATTTATTTCTTTGTAAGTGCTGTCCTTACAATATGTTGCTATGCTTGGTTTTGCTTTTGTGAGTAGGATTTGTTTCATTTTTCTAGCCAATTGTGCTGATAGAAAAAGATGAACCATGGGTTGTTGCTACTCAGCTTCCTTGCTATTTACATTATTTTTTTTTCAGGTTAATTCCATATGTTTTTTTCTGGATAAAAAAATCTTGTTTCCATAGGCTACATTTGAGTTTTTCTTTCTAGATGTGTGTGACTCTGCATTATTTTTACTTGCAGGCAATATTAAGTAATAGTATTGATAGCAGATGTCTTGGTCTTGCTTTTTACTTGATGACTTTTTAATGATGACTATCATTTTCCCTCAGATGTTTCTACTTTAATTCGAAGATGCCCCAAACTTGTCCACCTAGACTTAAGGTATTTTCTTGTTTATTTTAAAAGAAAAACTGGAAAGTTACAATTGCTCATTGCATGATTTAAGAGGGTTAATTGAATTGTTGAATTGAAGAATTATTTTTGTCTTCTCCGTCTACCACAAGGGCACAGGTGTTCAGTCTTGTCTTCTGATCTATTTCAGTGACAGTGTCCTGCTAAAAAATGACTGTTTTGAAGAATTTTTCCACCTTAACTACCTCCAACACCTGTCACTCAGTCGGTGCTATGATATAATACCTGAAACTTTACTGTAAGTATTTGTATTTATTTTTTTATAAATTTATTTTTATTTCATTTTTAATTTTTCCAAAGCACTGCTCTGCTCTGCTCTGCTCTGCTCTGCTTTATAGTGGTGCTGGGGGTTGAGTCTGGAACCCAGGAACCTCAGACATGAAAGTCTTTTGTGTAACCATTAAGCTATCTCCCCAGTCCATAGTATTTTTATTTTTTTTTTAATCTAAAAGGACTAAAAATACATATTATTTGGTATTAATCATTGTTAAGAGCAAACATCGGTGCCAGGTGGTGCCGCACATGGTGTAATACATACTTCCGTGTGCAAGGACCTGGGTTCAAGCCCCTGATCCTCTCATGTAGTGAATGCTGCAGCTATCTCTACTGGTTTCTCTTTTCTCTCTCTCTCTCTCTGTCTCCCTCAGTCTCTCTTACCCCTATCAAAAAACAGAAAGCGAGGAAGAAAAGGATAAAGATATGGTCACTAGGAACAGTGAGGCTATGCCATCAAGCCCCAACCATAACTCTGGTAATTAAAGGAAAACTCAATTCAGATGCGTTTTAGTGAGCCAGATTGAAAGACCAAAAAACAAGAGAAAACAAAAGCCAAGGCAAGTTCTTGCTTAACATGGCTGGCAAGGCTGGCCTGACTAAAGCAGCTGAACCTTTACCGGTCCATACTAGTTAGTGTCTGCTGAGGACTCAGAGAAGAAATGGAAAGTGGCTTTTACCTTCGGGAGACAGTCACTGTGTGTGTTCTGTAAAACGTGTAGTACATGTTCTTTCTCACATTTTTCCTTTTTTTGGGGGGGTGGTAAGAATTATTTACGGATTCTCTCTGTGTGTGTGTCTCTGCATTTCTCTAAAAAATAAAATAAAGTATTTAAAAAAAAAGAAAGAAAAAGGTTGGTTTAAAAAAAAAAAAAACAGAAAAAGTTAAAAAAAAAAAAAAAAGAATTATTTACTTACTTTATAGGCAGGAGAGGCCAGAACTCTGCTCAGATGGTATTTACAGTGTCAGGGATTGAACCTGAGTCCTCAGGCTTATGAGTTCCATATGCTACCACTGGGTTATCTCCTCCGCCCTCAAATGTTTCTAAGCCACTTAATTTCAGAAGCCTTTGGGCTGCAAATATTTCTGTCATCTAGCATGTTTGTCTCCAGCCCTGTAAGTGGTAACTGTCAGAGTCTTATGGTCTCTGAATAGACAAGAGGTTTGAGGCTACTTGAGTGAAGTAGCCTGCCCACAGATGTGTTATGATTGAACTGGGTCTGCAAGCCTGGTCACCTGGACAGCACAAGATAGCCTGTGTCTGATTTGCTGACTCCGAAGAGGGTTAACTTTATGCCTCAGCGACTTACACAAATTAAGGGAGTTAAGGAAAAAATGAGTGGAATCTGACCCACTATCCTTTCAGGGTGTGCTATCCCCAAGTTAGCCTGGGGATGATATCACCTTGTTTTGTTTCACGGTTTCTTCCATTTCAGAGGGCTGGCAGTTTCTTCTTGCTGTCAAATAGGAATGTATGGCATTTGTGTCGAAAACCTCGAAGTCACTAGCGCAGATCGGGTCAAATGTCCTTCCTTTTTCTTCCAGCCATTATGCCCTTGCTCAGTGTCCAAAGGGAGGCAATTTAGCTACCAGTTCCTACCAGAGAAGGGTAGTGAGTTTGAACAAAGAACTAAGGTAGTCCTCAAATTATTGGTTTGCTTTTTAAGTGGCTGGGGGTATGGATCAACCTGCCAACGCCCATGTCCAGCAGAGAAGCAATTACAGAAGCCAGACCTTTTGCCTTCTGCACCCCATAAAGATCTTTGGTCCACACTCCTACTAGAGGGATAAAGAATAGGGAAGCCCCCAAAGGAGGGGATAGAATATGGAACTCTGGTGGTGGGAACTGTGTGGAATTGTACCCCCTCTTATCCTATGGTCTTGTTGATCATTATTAAATCAATAAATACAAAAGTTTTAAAAAGTTCCTGAGTAAATGGGGCATCTCGGCAATAATACGGTTGACTAGTGGAATCAGGATTAAGTAAGTAATTACATTTTCAGCCAAGGCGAGGTGGCTGTTACCTGTGTGAAGGTGCTATTTCTGCACTTGCACTGTGCCACCTTGTCTGCCTACATCTTAGTGATGTCACTGTCTATCTCATCATATCTTTTAAGGTTTTTTAAACATTTTATTATTGGAAAGAGACAGAGAAATTGAGAAGGGAGGAGACAGAGAGACACCTGCAGCCCTACTTCACTCAAGAAGCTTTCCCCCTCAGGTGGGAATCAGGGACTTGAACCTGGGTACTTGAGTACTATAATGTGTGCACTTAACCGGGTGCACCACCACCTGGTTCCGTATCTCATCATATCTAAAGGGCTTCTTACTGTAAACCACTTCTAAAAAGTTACTGACCCTGCTGCAACCTGGCTTGTGAGAACAGGAGCCTGGTTTCCATAAAAGTTAAGATCTGATTCAGAGAAGGTAAGTGCATCTGCTCAAACTGTTCAACCCCAATTCCAGCTGATGCCACAGTAAAACACAGACTCTTAACCATCATTAGCCTTCTTGATCCTTCTTATAACACAGTAATGTCTTTAGTAGGAATCAGCAATAGAGAATAAAAACAAATGTAGCTAAACCAGCCTTAAAGCCTGGACAGACGGCTAGACATTGAAGCTGTTGACGTGGCGTGTTCTCCAGGACTTCCTCAGGCCTCCTGGAACCTGCTGTTTCTGCTCTGATTTGCCTTTGCTGTTATGTTACATCTCTGCCAATTTTGCTGCCAGTCTGAACTATCTGTATTATAAAACAATCAATCAAAACTTTGATCATACAGTTCTCTTGCTTTTCCAGTGAACTTGGAGAAATCCCTACGCTGAAAACACTACAGGTTTTTGGAATTGTGCCAGATGCTACCCTTGAGCTGCTAAAGGAAGCCCTTCCTCAGATTCAGATTAATGGTTCCCATTTCAGTGCCATTGCGAGGCCAACCACTGGCAGCAAGACATACCAGGAGATATGGGGCATCAAGTGCCGACTGACCCTTGACAAGCCCAGTTGTCTGTGAAGTGTTGATTGAAGAGTAGTGTCTCTTTTCTTTGGACAAGGGAAGCAGGTGGGAAGCTCAGTTGCCAGAGCACTAAGCTACTTTGTTCTTGTACAGTAGAGAACTATTTGAGGAGACTATGAAGTATTGCTTTTCAACACGACTATTAAGAGCTGTTGCTGCCATACCCTGAAAAGCCCAAGTTGAAAGTCTTAGGGAATTTTAGGAGAGCAAGCCTGTATCATTTCAAGATTTCTTAAAAAGCAAACTGAGCCAGCTCTTCAAGTGCCCTTCCAAATCCATTTATAATCAAGATTACAAATCACCACCAGGAAATCATTTCACAACCTATAGATAAGTAACAACTTTCTTCTATTTAATTTTTCTGTATTGCTGTGTGTGACATTGATAGAAGGTAGACATAGAAGAGTAAAGTATTTGTATTGTGAGATGAATAGGAAAAAAAAAAGCAGTAGTATTTGAAGAAAAGTCCTGGAGGTAGAAAAATATTCATTTCATCTTTGCTTTAAGATTTGAAATTAGATGAATGAAGACATAGGAGACATACAGCCCCATAACACCTGAATAAAAGCCAACCAGGGATATAGAATTGAAAAGCTCAAGGGGAGTTTTTTACAGATTAATGTGGAATGTCTTCTCATTGATGACATATCCTTTTAGTGTACTGTATTCTGGAATAAAATTGTTATTTGAACTTTATTATCAAATTGTATTAATATAGGTGCTTTAGCTTTTAAGATGATGTGCACTGTTCTGGAAAGTTGGTAGTGACCAAGAAAATAGTCTCTGTCCTTAAAGTGTTAGATGGAACGTTGAAGTTCCTGCCTTTTTCTTTATGGCTAAGTTCTTAAGGTTATTTTTATATTACTCTGGAATCAAGTATTTTAAATTGCCTGTGTGTCTGTGTGTGGTTATCTACCACAGTTGTTTGAAACTGCCCGTTTTGTAAGGTTATTGGGGCTTTAACTTCCTGCAAAGAACTGTGTTCCCTGCAACCTTAGCAAAACTTGAACTTGATATTGATCTTATGAGAGCATCAATGATAATATTTTTAAATGGTATCTAGAAATAAAAGGATTGGGTTTCTTTACAAAAAAAAAAAAAAAAAAAAACCACTAGTCTTGTATTTAAATTGATGACCTCCCCATGTATTCAAACTGGGGTAGTGGACCAGACTTTTCAAATGTTAGAAACAGTAGTGTGAAGTGACCTTTTCTGCTTAGACCCAAGAACATTTAAAGTTATGTTAGACAGGAAATGATGTTTCATTTTCACAGTAGTCCAGCAGTGCTACATACTACTTGAAATTACTGTTTACAGATTAGTGACAAGGGCTGACGAGTAGGACCTGGCTGAACTGATTCTGATGCCCTCAAACATGCCCTCAAACAGCTCTTACAAACTCAAGGCCAGCCATAAGCTATTTTGTTCACATGTCAGAGTAATCTGTATTTTTGTAGGACCTGGCTAAACTGATTCTGATGCCCTCAAACATACAGCTCTTACAAACTCAAGGCCAGCCATAAGCTATTTTGTTCACATGTCAGAGTAATCTGTATTTTTGTATGTGATTTCTACTTTTATAGACTTGTTTTGAAATAAAACACATTTTTTGAAAATAAGCCTTAAGCATATTTATATTCTTTTTCCTTTCTCTGGGTTTCTTAATGACTGGTTAGCTCATACTATGTTAAGTTTGGGGGCAGCTTTAGACTTGGATGTGGTGGCAACTAAGCATTTTTGACAGGTACAGGTATTACTGCAGAGAAGCAGCCTGAAGTAGCCTGTATAGATTTCTAACACAGCTCACTTGAGTAAGTCTCAAGCAAAAGACAATGTAAATGAATACGGAACTATAAATTCCTTGTAACATGATTTATCATGAGTGCAGCTTGCTTTAATTTGGACAGACTCTCCATTTTTATCCATTTTTTAAAATATTTATTTCCTTTTGTTGCCTTTGTTGTTTTGTTGTTGTAATAATTATTGTTGTTGTTATTGATGTCGTTGTTGGATAGGACAGAGAGAAATGGAGAGAGGAGGGGAAGACAGAGGGGGAGAGGAAGACAGACACCTGCAGACCTGCTTCACCGCCTGTGAAGCCATGCCCCTGCAGGTGGGGAGCCGGGGGCTCGAACCAGGATCCTTAACGCTGGTCCTTGTGCTTTGCACCGCCTGCGCTTAACTCACTGCTCTACCACCCAACTCCCCATTTTTATTCATCTTAATGTTTGCTTAATATGACCTCCCTCTCTTGCATATGATTCTTGCAGTTGTTTGGTTTTTGTGTTTACTTCCTTAGAGCAATGCTCAGCTCTGTCTTATAGAGGCACCATTGATTGAACCTCAAGGGCCTCAGGCATGGGAATCTGCATAACTATTTTATTTCCCAACTGGTATTTTTTTCTTGACTCAAATGAACTATTAGCTCAAGGTTAAGATGGAGAAATGACAACAACGAATGTCTTAACTGAATAACAGTAAATCTGTCAAACTCCAAACAGTACTCAAGAAATAAAGAACTGTAGTTAAAATCAGAACGCTAGACCTTGCCCTTAAATGTGGACCAACAACGGTAGAGAATATTCCATCCTCCAGAGGGAGGCTGGACAACATACTCACTCTGTCTTCTATCTGAGGAAAATGGGTCCTTAAATTGGGGCAGCTTGGAGCATTCCTACTCATGACCACAGAATGTGAGCTCAGATCTACAGGGATGCAGAGGTCACACAGGCTCCTAAGCTGAGTATGGGCCCCAGCTCAGACCAAATCGATGGGGCTTGCAGTCAACAATATTTATATACTTTTCCCATATTTGGGAGCTACTCTCTTCCCTGATCCAGCTTTCTGGTCCTTTTTCCAGCCATGACATCATCTCCCCAGACAATAACTTGGACCCACCTGCATATCAGATGTCAGGCTCAGGAAAAAAAAAATAGTATAGTCATGGGCCCTTGGGAATATAACTAAAATATGCCTACTATCTACAAAGCGGAGACCCTCCCCCCAGCTCTTCATCTGTGCTATTCCAGCCTTTAGGTTCATGATTAGTCAACAAGTTGTTTGGCTTTATATGTTAACTCTCTTCTTCAGCCACCAGGTTCCAGATGCTACCATGACGCCAACCAGACTTCCCTGGACAGACAACCCCACCAATGTGTCCTGGAGCTCCGCTTCCCCAGAACCTCGCCCCACTAGGGAAAGAGAGAGACAGGCTGGGAGTATGGATCCACCTGCCAATGCCCATGTTCAGCGGGGAAGCAATTACAGAAGCCAGACCTCCCACCTTCTGCATCCCACAGTGACCCTGGGTCCATGCTCCCAGAGGGTTAAAGACTAGGAAAGCTATCGGGAGGGGAGGGGATACGGAGTTCTGGTGGTGGGGACTGTGTGGAGTTGTACTCCTCTTATCCTATGTTTTTTGTCAGTGTTTCCTTTTTATAAGTAAAAAATTTAAAAAATCAGAATGCATGGCCTTGGTGGCTCACCTGGTACAGTGCACAGGTACCATGCTCAGGTACCTGGCCCCATCTAGAAGGGAGAAGCTTCACAGGCTGTGGGGTGGCCTGTGTCTCTTCACTCTACCTCAAGTGAAATTTGCATACAGAATAAATAATGTTTAAATAAAAATGATCTTTAAAGGGCTGTCATTGAGGTAGATTTCAAATGAAATTCCAAAATGTTTAACTTGCAATTTTAGAACATTAAAATACATATTTTAAGGTCTTGAAGTAGAGGAGCTGGGGGCCTGGTGGTGGTGCACCTGGTTTCAGCCCCGTCCCCACCAGCAGGGGGAAAGCTTCACGATTGGTGAAGTAGGGCTGCAGGTGTGTCTTTTTCTCCTCTACCTCCCCCTTCCCTCTCGATTTCTGGCTGTCTGTATCAAATGAATACATAAAGATAATTTAAAAAGTAAAAAAAAAAATTGAGGGGCTGTTAAGTATGGAAGACCATAAAGGACATTAATGTCCATAGTCACATAGTAAATTAATAGGCACAGCAACGTGCCAAGCTTCAAATAGTTACCTTGCATTGTATCGTTTTTACTTTTCGGTGGGGATTTAATGGTTTACAATACAGTTGTTGACATGTAGGTGCAGCCTCTTCTCTGTCCACAATAAGTGTCTGCAAGACACTGCCCCAACCCAGGTGCGTTTCCACCACCAGAGCCCCCAACCCATCCCCTCCTCTAGAGCTCAACTGTCATGCTTTCCCGCTCTGTCTTGCTTCCTGTGCTCCACCTATAAGATCTTTCTGTGGCAAAAACAGACAAAACAGTTATAGAAATAAGTCAGCCCGTACCTGTGATCTTGGGAGAACCACTGCAGTTTCCAATGGAGGGAATGGGGACACAGACCTCTGGTGGTGGGAATGGTGTGGAATTGTACCCGTTATTTTGTAATTCTGTAAATCACTAATAAAAATAAATAAATTAGCTCAGAGAGGTTAAGCCCAATCAATGATGCCAACAATAAATAATTTTCTAATCTAGCTTTTCAGGCTGGATTACTTTACTTCCAACTTCTTGAACTGGAAATTCAAGAGTTCATTAAAACAGAGTAAAAGTCAATACCATGAAGTTTTATACGGGGGTCAGGAGGTAGTGCACCTGGTTAACATATCACCATCTTCAAGGAAACAGGTTCAAGCTTTTGCCCCACCTGCAGGGGGGAAGCTTTGTGAGCAGTGAAGCAGGTCTGCACTTTCTCCCTCTCTCAATTTCTCTGTCCTGTCTAGAAAACAAACAAAAGGCAACTGAAAACAGTGGATCGTAGCACCAGCACCAAGCCCCAGGGATAACCCTGGTGGGAAAAAGTTTTATATAACTTTCTAATGGGATAAAATCAGAATGTAGATTTTGCATGCTAGTTTTTAAAAAGAATTTATTCATGAGAAGGATAGGAGAAAGAACATCACTCTGGTACATGTGCTGCTGGGGATTGAACTCAGGACCTCATGCTTGTGGGTCCAATGCTTTATCCATTTTGTCACCTCCCAGACCACCATGCTAATTATTTATATGCACTTTTCATTTTTATAATCAAGGGAATCATTGAAATTAAAACAATACTTTTCTAGAAAAAAAAAATTAGTGCATCTAATCATTGTTGAATTCTTAAAAAATACGTCATTTTCATTTGAAGAAATCCTTATTAGGGATAAAAAAAAAAAAAAAATGCCCAGACTGACTTATTTGGAGCTTACTTTTGTAGTGAAATGTGGTCCATTTTCATTCCTTTGGCACCTTTCAACCCAATTTTGCCAACATCATTTACTGAATAGACCTTCCTCCATTTAATGTTTTTGACCTTGTTGAAAATTAAATGCCTCCAGGTATGGGGGCTTAGTTCTGGGCTCAGTTCTCTTCCATTGGATTCCAGTAGCAGGCAGTTTCAGTCACAGCAGTAATGCTACTACAGCTGTAGCCCTGAAGTATGTTTTGAGGTAGGAGGTTGATGCATTCTTACTCTTTTCTTTCAGGGTTGCTTTGGTAATCCTAGATATCTTCTGGTTCCAAGTAATTCTTTGTTCTGCACTTCAGAAATTCTGATGGGACCTTGTTAGGGATAGCATTAAGCCTGTATATATCTCTGGATGTAATAATCATTTTGACCATGCTAATCATTCCAAATATGAGCATAGAGTGTCTACTACTTTGCATCTTTTTCTATTCCCTTGAGTAGTAACTACAGGTTTCCATATACAGGGCTTTCACCTGACAAGGTTTACTCCTAGTATTTCCCACTGGGGAGAGTAGGATAGCTTTCTGAATTCCTCCTTCTGAATATATTTGCGTAAGGGAATGCTACTGATTTGGGTATGTTAATTTTGAAGCCTGCCCCCTTACTATATTGCCTGATAATTTCCAGAAGTTTCCTGTTGGACTCTTGGATTTTCTGTGTATGCAATCATATACCAGTGAGGTGAGCGTGACTTTTCTTCCAGTCTGTATACATCAATTCCTTTGTCCTGTCTAACTCCTATGGCTAGGATTTCCAAGACTGCATCGAACAGTAGTGGTGTCACTGAGGGAAATGTCACGTCTACTTAAAAGCTTAGAATTGAAAAACCTATACATACATTAAATACCATTTCAGTCATGTGACACAGAGAGAATAGGCTAAAACAAACTTACAAATCAAGTTTAAAAAACCTGTTTCGCAGACTGTTTGAATCTCCCCTATCTATACCCTTTAACTAAAGAATGCTATCTTTCAGGATAGTTCTACTGTCATCACAGACTGCACCACTAGCTGCACCACAGGAGGGAAAGTGAGAGGAAAGGGGAGCAGAGAGAGGGAGACACTGGCTCTGCTTGACGCAGACAGGGAGCAGGGCCTTGAACCCAGGTTCTTGTGCGTCTACGTATATACTGTGAAACCGAATAGGGCAGAACTGACAACGTTGCGTATTATGTAGATGTCTTGAATTGTTCATTTTAAAATGCAAAACTTTGCTATTGTCTGATATTTCTGAAAATGAAGAACATTATTACTCATGCCTCTATTTTTAAAACATTCACTTCTCTATTTTAATAATATTCTTTATATGAAATGTACCTTAAGAGGGCCAGGTGGTGGTGCCCCAGGGTAAAGTGCACAAGTCACCAGGTTACCAGGTGGAAAGACCCAGGTCCAAATCACGCTCCCCACCTGCAGGGAGGAATCTTCACAAGCTGTGAAGCAGGTCTACAGGTGTCTTTCTCCTTCTCTATCCCTACCCCCCTCTCAATTTCTCTGTCCTTTCTCTCCTTCAATTGAGTCTCCCATACGCAGTCACCCGCACACAGAGAATACATGGCACAACTGAATTAATCATTCAATCATTTAAATTTGAAATATTTTCACAGTGGAGCAATAATGCATATATATTTGGCAACTTTTTCAACTCATAAAAATTTTTCAGTAAGAACTTCTGTTACCTTGATGTTTCTACATGTTGCATATTTCTTATTTTTCTTTTAAAAGGTAAAATCTTTTTCTTTCGTGCAATATGATTTTACCTTTTGCACCAAAGTAAAAGACTGTGGGATGGGGGTGGGGTGGGGTTTTAGCTCTGGAACTTGATGGCTGAGAAGGACCTGGAGGGGGTTGACTTGTTACGTGGAAAACTGAGAAATGTTACACATGTATTTTACTGTTGACTGTAAACCATTAATCCTAATAAAGGAAAAAAAAAAAGGTAAAATCAGTGGAAATTCTTCATATCCAGAGGTTACGCACATTTAGTAAACATTAATGTGGTTTAATTTACTTCAGTCATTAATACAAATGGAACATCAAAAATATTGAGTCATACACTAGCTATGTATGGCTGTGGAATCTTATAATTTTGTAAACTATTAAATCATTAATTTTAAAAAAGTAAATTGAAAAAATGACTCAAAATTATCTGAAGCACCCATGTTTACCAGCTAAGTAAGCACTTTACTCCATGGCTATAGAGTAATTCACAATTAAAAAAATTTTTTTTTCTTTTTTTTTACTTATCTATTTATTGGATAGAGACAGCCAGAAATTGAGAGGGATGGGAAAGATAGAGAGGGAGAGAGATAACCTGCAGCACTGCTTCACCACTTGCAAAGCTTTCCTCCTGCAGGTAGGGACCAGGGACTTGAACCTGGGTCCTTGAGCACTGTAACGTTGTTTGCTCAACCAGGTGCACCACCACCCAGCCCCGAGTAATTCACAATTCAATGTAAAATACTACCACTGAGTGAAGTCAACAAGGCATAGGCTCACAGAGAGCAGAATAAAGATTTCTGAAATAAAATCTTGGGAAAATCTGATTTTCAAATAATGACCCCATAAGAGTCAAGGAAATTAGTGAAATAAAAAAAAGACAAAACAATGGTTTAATTTTATTCACATACAGTTGCCATTAAAAGGAGTTAACTTATTCATAGAAACATTTTCCTAAACTAACAACCTTTGTCTCTTACCATTTTACACATACGAATCCCCACCACACAGCAGAAATATTACAAGTCAGCACGATGGAGTATTTAAAAAAATCTATAAAATATGGCTTCAGAACAATTTTACAGATGTTACTTATTAATATGTTACATATTAACAGATTTATGGTATCATTTTATACCATTATATTTCCTTGACTTTAAAGAGATGGCACTTTTTTGTCAAAAAACATATTCTAAACCTACAAAGACAGTTTCTATAACATCAAATTTCACATTTTTTTAGATTAGTATCTTACGTACATCACTGATAATCAGACCAGAAACTAGATCCAGCTCTAGGAAAACACTAATTCATATTGTATACATGATTGTAAATGGTCCTGAGTGTCTATCCAGACACCCTTAACCAAGGAAAGAAAAACAGATTCCTGTTCTGGATATGTATCAAAACCTAGATTATCTTTGTATAAAAATTTAAAGAGCATGTTAAATGTTAAATCCATTTGATATGCAGCTTAATAGTCACAGAAATTGCTTCTGAGCTCACTAAACTTGTTGCTATCATCATACATAGAAACCGCCTCATTCACTAACATTCAGCACCTGACAATAAATGGCAGAAGGGCATTCAATACATAATTCAATGGCTGAATAACAAATGTAAATAGCAGTGAAAAACAGGCAACAACTGTGCATAAACGGTATGAGAATACCAACTGTCTCGTGCAGAAAAGCGCTGCGAAACATCCAGGATTACTTATAAGCAGATCAGGAAGCAGATTGTGCTTTCCTCTAAAAATAAAGACAATTTCATAGTAGCGGATGAAATAGACAGTAATGAAACTTGGAATAAGAGCTAGGTGAAAACCAGTGTGAAAACTCTGAAACTACCATGTGCTGCTTATTTATTAAAGAATTCATTTTCTTTCTACTTATACTCCCGAGAGGAATACGTTTAAAGGTTCAACCAAACTAACAGAGTATGTCTAATAAGTTCATCCTTTTTGTCTTTGAATCCATGTCAGAGAGTTTTAAATCTGAAGGAAATCTATTAGGCTCAAATCATTAAAAAAAAAAAAAAAAACTCACTTAAATCGAGATAAGATAATCAATACATACTTAACAGCATGTTTTGTACAGATATGTATTCCACTCACTCTTAAAACTAACCTGAAAATCAACCAAATGAAAACACCTACAAATAATTTCAAAAGTGATTACGTGAAGTCCAAATTAAATCATAACAGCATTATTCTCTGAAGCTACAAAATCTCTTGCACATATAAAAACACATTTCCCTATTTCAATCAGGTCAATTTCAGGATCTTTCAAAGATTCCATCATCAAAACTTTAAAAATTTTGATTCTTAAGTAGCACTATAAAAACATGCATTAACCAAGATATGTTTTATATAACTAACTCCACAAAGTTAGGGGGAAAGGAGAAAGGAAGAAAAACTTGTGCAGTTGAATTTCAAATCCTACACATTTAATCCTTTATTTGTTTTTGCATCTAAATTAAAAAAGGCACCAACTCTCTTGCACACCAATTGTAAACAATATGGAAATTTTCACTGGCATTAGTTCTGATCAGTTTAGCGCATCCACTCTCACACACAGCATCTTTTTGATTAGGCTTCAACAGAATAATGTGAATCTCTTTTTTTGGTCACCTGTGAATTCAGGGTCAACCAGTCTCCACTTGTTGCATAACAACAACGACAAATGCAGGTTTGTAACAAGTAGTCTGTTGCCACCTGTGGGAATCCGTCACTGCTCTAGAAGCACAGTTCGCAGCTCATCATCTTTGCTGATCATCATTGAAGCGATGGCCCCATCATTAAACTCAAACGAAGTCCCTCCATCCACAACCATGCAAGCATCCCAGCAGCGAGAACGGACACAAACCCTGAGAGAAAAAAACAACTAATGTTACATACTTTCTTTTCTGCTGTCTTCCCTTTCTTCCTTCATTTACTGGATAGAGATGTAGAGAAATACAGAGGGGAGGGGAGATAAGGAGAGAGGAAGCAGCCCTGCTTCATCACTCCTGAAATTTTCCTCCTGCAGGTGGGGGCTGGGAGTTTGAACCTGGATCCTTGCACATTGTAACGTGCACTCAGTCAGGTGCGCCACATACTTAAGTTTTCTTTTTTTTTTTTTTAATTTTTTTATATTTATTTTATTTATTTATTCCCTTTTGTTGCCCTTGTTGTTTTATTGTTGTAGTTATTATTGTTGTTGTCGTTGTTGGATAGGACAGAGAGAAATGGAGAGAGGAAGGGAAGACAGAGAGGAGGAGAGAAAGACAGACACCTGCAGACCTGCTTCACCGCCTGTGAAGCGACTCCCCTGCAGGTGGGGAGCCGGGGTTCGAACCGGGATCCTTATGCCGGTATACTTAAGTTTTCTTAACCAAAAATATTTTAAGCCCTGGGGGCTGGGTGGTGGCACACATGACGAAACCAGAAGCTTAAGGACTGGTTCAAGGATCCTGGCTCGAGACCCTGGCTTCCCACCTGAAGTGGGGGTCACTTCACAAGCGGTGAAGCAGGTCTGCACGTGTCTAGCTTTCTCTCCCCTCAGTCTTTCCCATCATTCTTGATTTCTCTCCGTACTATCCAACAACAACGGTAACAGCAACAACAATAACAAAACAACAAAATGGAAACAACGGCCACAAGGAGTAGTAGACTCGTAGTGTAGGTACTGAACCCCAGTGATAACCCTAGAGGCAGGGGAAAAAAATATATTTTTAAAATATTTATGTATGTATTTATTCCCTTTTGTTGCCCTTGTAGTTTTATTGTTGTAGTTATTATTGTTGTTGTTACTGATATCACCATTGTTGTTATTGATGTCATCATTGTTGGATAGGACAGAGAGAGATGGAGAGAGGAGGGGAAGATAGAGGGGGAGAGAGATAAGACACCTGCAGACCTGCTTCACCGCCTGTGAAGCGATTCCCCTGCAGGTAGGGAACCGGGGGCTCGAACTGGGATCCTTATGCCAGTCCTTGTGCATAACCTGCTGCGCTACCACCTGACTCCCGCAAGTAAGTTTTCTTTCTTTTAAAAAAAAAAAAAAATTTTTTTAAATTTTTTAACCAGAAGTGGCACTGTTCAGCTCTGGCTTATGGTGGTGCGGGGGATTGAACCTAGGACTCTGGAGCCTCAGGCATGAGAGTCTGTTTGCATAACCATTATGCTATGCTACCCTCACCCGCAAATAAGTTTTCTATCAGTGCTTGGTCTACTTTACTTATGGCATATCACTTTACAGTCACTTTCTTTTAAAGTAATTTGGTTTTCACATGTCTAACAGATAAAAAAATATTCACATTACCCAATCATATTTTTAACAAGTCACTTAAAACTTAAGTTTCCTCACTTTCCATTGCAATGGGACAAGTTTCTGTACTGTGGTATCTCTCTCCTCAGTCTTTGTCTGAAGGAAAAAAAAAATACTGGCCTAGAGTGGTAAAGCCCCAACAACTGAAAAAAAAACTAGTTTCTCTACAGCATTTTCAGCTTGAAACAATCATTTTAGCCAGTTTGCTCTACCTCCTACTTTCCATAGGCTCTTCCTAGACTGTTTGAATAAGCTCACTTAGTGAGTGGAGTATCTTTACAGCCAAGTGAAACACAGTAAATACACAGTCACAGTTATGGAGCTTACTTTGAGGTGAAGCAGCGCTGACGGCTGCTTGAGAAAACTCTGTTGGATATTGGCTCTCGAATACTGAAAAGCATTTTTGGTTCTTCTGGACTATACAGCAGTGATTCATTATATTCATTTGTTACTATGAAGAAAAAATATTTATTAGAGCATTCAGTAAAATGCAGTTGTTTCAAAAAATATAAAATGCTATTGTCAGGGTCAGAAAAATAAAGATAGAAAACAAAAGAAGAAAATGATGCTATCCCCAACTTCAAAGCAGTTTGTTCTAACAGTCTGTTTAGTAGCACATTTCACAGTTCACAGCACACCCCAATAAAAAGCAAAAGCAAGAAATAAAATCTTGTAAATAGAACAAGGTTCCCAGATTAGACCACAGAAGCCTAGATGAGCCACAATATAACAGAAATAGGTAAAACTGGAAAAACAAGAAAAACCCTGCAAAGCTAGTAATTAAACAAAAATAGAGACTCGTTTGTGGACACTCAGCATTGGAAAATGAGTCGTCATGTTCCTTTTGGGGCTTAGTTCCTTCCCAAACCACCACGTTAGAGAGTCCATCAGTGTCAATACAAATCAGCAGTCTCTATGAAATGCAGTCTTCAAACTGGCAGGCACTATGTTTTTCTCTAGAGAAACTCATTAACAGAATACTTTCAGAAGTCTTTAGGACCTTCTTCCTCACTAAAAGAAGCATAAGATTTGGCAGGCAAAACACAAATTGAGAAACTGGAATTGAAAGAATATTTAGCTCAGTATCACATTACAAGACTGTCAGACAATTCATCTTACTTACCAAAACTGTGTTTGAATTATGGGGTTCTCATTTAAAAAAGCTAATTCAATCTCAAAAATAAAAACATGCCTTGCTGAAAACACACATTTAAGTAATGTGCTAGCTCAGAAGGAAATAGTTTCAGAAGTGCCTACACCACGGGCCAGACAGTCTATACCATCTGACAGTCAGATCTTCAAAGCAACATGCAGAGTACAAACTACAAAGAAAGCAAATCACTGCTTTTATATATAATTGAAAATTAATGAAGCTAGTAAAACTTCAGTTAAACATATATTAAATTTTATAATGAAGAACCAATTAGTATAAACACTTATTTTCCTTTCTTTGATAGAGATTCAATGTGAATGCAGGGTCAGGTGGTGGCACACCTGGCTAAGCCCACAGGTCACAGAGCATAAGGACCTGGGTTCAAGCCCTTAGCTCTAAGGGGAAGTTTCAGAAGCAGTGAAGCAGGCTGAGTCTTCTGTATTTCCTCCTTCTCTTTCAAATTTTCTCTGTCTCTATTCGATAAATAAATGAAATATTAAAAAAGGAATTTTCTAAAAAAACAGACAAAACTTTAAAAGCAAAATTAAAAAAGAGATTTAATTTAGACCATAGCTCTGAGTATATATCCCTTAAATCTAAGCACTTAAGACTTCAAATTATAAATCTGATTGAATTTTAACAGTGGGCACAAAATGTTAATACATTTATAATAATGATTTGTTCTTTGAAATATTAAATCACCTATAAGCAACTGGTGGCATTGCTTTATAAGATACAGCTGTATGTAAATAGCATAAAGGACATAAATTATGGGGAGGTCTTGTCTGATACAGCCAATCTTAACAAGGGGATTTTCAAAGTTAACCCAATTGCCAAATAATTTGGTTATAGCAGTAACTATCGATTGCCTTCTTAAACCCTAAGACAGCAGTAATCTTCCCCGGTCTCTACAAAACCCGTATTTCTCCCAGTCCTGGAACCTCTAGGGTGGGGCTCACTTTCCTGCATGCTTCTCTCAGTCCACACCAATTGATACTGCATCTGCTGATCCCAACCTAATCACTGCAACCAGTACCACCTTGGTATATTTTACTTCGACTGCGTCCAGAGACGTCAGGTGTGGAATGTCAACCCTTCAGCTTCATTACTCTGGTGAGACCCTTTCTAGTTGATAGGACTCCTTAATTCCATTTCCCATAGTGCACTTCCTAACAAAGCCTCAGAACCTAGATATAGACCAGGGCCCATGAGAGAGGGCATATGTACATGTATCCATAAGTTAGGGGAAACATACACTTTAAAGCAAAAGTACACAAAAGTTTGCAGTGAGTCAATAAATGAAGCATGTAGAAAGACCTAAAAAGACACCATAAAGTACCAAATGAAATAGTTTCTACTTAGACCTAGACACTCTCCTCATCTATTTCCTATTTCACCTCCCTCAGTCACTCCAAGGCCAACCTTGTCAGACAAAGTACGGACTACAAAAGCTGGATATGGTCAAGTGACCAGCAGACTTTAATGACAACTCTTTGGTCACTACCAGGCCCAGGCCACCCCATCACCTGGGGCCCTCGTCAGGGAGTCCTGGGGTTCCCACACAGACATGATGGGCCTAGACCTCTAACAGAGAGCCCTCTCCACACACTGTCACTGGTCACCTCCATCAGGAACAATATAATGAACCCCTTTGTGGGCCCTTACAAGACCTTCCCCTCAATATGGACCAACAATTGTAGGGACTGTTCCATTCTCTGAAGGGAGGTTGGGCAACATACTCTACCACTCGAGGAAGATGGGTCCTGAAATTAGTGCAGCCTGGAATGTTCCCAGCTGTGACCACAGAATGCGAGCTCAGACTGACAAGGATACAGAGGTTACATAGGTTCCTGTGCTGAATATGGGCCCCAGATCAAATTGGGCAGATGATCTTACCAATGTAACCTGGAACCCCATCTCTCTAGATCCCTCCCCAACTAGGGAAAGAGAGAGACAGGCTGGGAGTATGGATCCACCTGTCAATGCCCATGTTCAGCAGAGAAGCCATTACAGAAGCCAGACCTTCCACCTTCTGCATCCCACAGTGACCCTGGGTCCATGCTCCCAGAGGGATAAAGAATAGGAAAGCTTTCAAGGGAGTGGATAGGATACAGAGTTCTGGTGGTGGGAATTGTACCCCTTTTATCCTATGGTCTTGTCAATATTTCCATTTTATAAATAAAAATTTAAAAAATATTTAATACGAATCCTATGTCGTAAGTAATGATTAAAATAATCTTTTAAGTTTAAGACTAAAAAAAAGGAAAAAATAAGGTCCACTTAAGAATTGAAAGGGACTTCAGAAAGTGACTCTTGTTTTCAGACTATTTTATTTTATTTGAATTTTTTTACTATCTCTACTTATTGGATAGAGACAGCAGAAATTGAGAGGGAAGGAGAAGAGAGAAACAGGGAGAGAGGTGGAGAGATACTTATAGTCCTGCTTCACTACTTGTGAAGCTTTCCCCCTACAGGTGGGGACTAGGTGCTTGAACCCAGGTCCTTACACACTGTAATGTGTGCACTTAACCAAATGCACCACCACCCAGCCCCCAGATTATTTTACAGATAAAACTTTCACCAGCAAAGGAAGCCTTGTGTGGAAAAATCCAAAAGATATAGATATATATATATAACCAATATAAATAACCAATAAGAATGTGGCTAGCCTCTCACCTTTCAATTTCAAGTACTGTGTTTATATTTTGTTCTGGTTGTTTATGTTGAAAAATACTTACTTGGATAAGTTGATACAACTATCAAAAAGTTTGGAATTTTTGTTTTTGAAATTATAGAATACCCTTTAAACAGCAAGAAAAGTCTTAGTTTACATATGTACAAAATTAATATTTTAGATGAAAGGCTTTAAGTATGTTAAAATTTCACATACAGGGGTTCGGTGGTAGGGCAGTGGGTTAAGCACAGGTGGCACAAAGTGCAAGGACCTGTGTAAGGATCCCGGTTCAAGCCCCAGCTCCACACCTGCAAGGGAGTTGCTTCACAAGTGGTGAAGCAGGTCTGCAGGTGTCTCTTTTTCTCTCCCCCTCTGTCTCCCCCTCCTCTCTCCATTTCTCTTTGTCCTATCCAACAACAATGACATCAACAACAATAACCACAACAACAATAAAAAAACAAGGGTAACAAAAGGGAAAATAAATAATAAAAAAATTTTCACATACAAATCAAATGAATGTTTCTCAATTTACAAGTCTAAAATTAAATAATGAATTTGAGAGGCCTGTGCATTGTAGCCAGTAAAGCTGTGTTTGAGACACAGAAGGTGCCAGGTTCAGTCCCTAGTATCAACAGTGCTCGGTGGTCTGTCTCTGTCTCTCTCTCTCTCCCTCTCTCTCTCTCAGTGATCTGTTTCTACTCCTTCATCTCTCTCTGCTGAGAAAGCAGAATTATATGACAATCACACACAGTCTTGCCCACAGTTTCTGAAAATGGTGGACAGGACTAGAAATCAACATCTTCGAATCCCCTGATCAGTGTATGTTCTCCCACAGTGAATGTGGATATTAACATTCACAACCCAGTAGATTTCCTCTACTCCTGGAATACTAACGGCACACTAATGGTCTACATTTTTCATTTGCCAGCTTGTATTTTTCCATAACTTCCTATGTCCCAGGACATCTCTGAGATTACATTTTCATGCCTCATAAAAATCACAAAAATTCAGCACAAAACTTTTTATTGTTTAAATATATTAAGAGTGATATTACATAATATATTTGCATTAAAAAGTGACAACCTTTCTAAATAAGAACACTTTACAATAACATCTTCAAAATCAATACAGAACTTAAATGAAAATGTGTTACTAACCTTTCTCTACTAATTCTCTACTCAGTGGGAGGTTTAGATGTCCTTGTCGTTTTGCTATAGAAAAAGGAAGAATTGTGGTTAAATATTTTATATAATAACTGACATACAATAAACTTTATACACTATCTAGCATATTATAGTTAATAAATCACAGTGTATCAACTACTTTGGTTCTTACCGATATTTAGAACATCCTCCACAGCCTGAGGTGCAACCCTGTTGATATTGAATGACCTAGGAACAAATATGAAATCATTTTTCTTCAAATTCTACAAACACAAAATGTAAGAAAGACATTCTTCTTAGTGTACAAAGAATTTCTACAATGTTCTATATATAAAAAAATCAAATTGACAATAGTCATCTCACCCCAAGAAGTATTAGTGACATTACCTAAGAATTAGTACAGTTATAGTTAATAGTGCCATGTCACTCCAATATTGACAGTTTTTAATAACCTGACTAGGTATTAAAAAAAAAAAAGACAGATGGAAAGAACAAAAGAAAGAACAGTAGGGTGGGAGTAGATAGCATAATGTTATGCAAAGAGACCCTAAGCCTGAGGCTCCAAAGTTCCAGGTTCAATTTCCTGCACCACCATAAGCCAAAGCTGAGAATACACTGATGGGAGGAAAAAAAAAAAAAAAAGAATACAGGTAAACTGCAAAATATAGTGATAGACTTACCTCTAGTTTTAATTAAAATCAGGTATTTGATTAAAATGAAGCTTTGGTATTCATTAAAGAACTGAGCGCTGTATTTATGATGCTGATGGGCCAGGTGATGGTGCACCTGGTTGAGAGCACATCATAAACGTTTCCAAACGCTGATAGGAATATCAGAGTGATGGTTGGGAAGCCAAGCTGACATGTGGGGCGTGTATGGGGGGGGGGGTGAGTGAGTGTGTGTGGGGTGGGGCACAAAGTGAACCCAGAGCCTTATTCATGTACATTATTATGCAAAAGAAACAAAGATATTTATCGAAGCACTGTATATAACAACAGAATAATTCAAATACATGTCCCTGTTAAGTAAACGATACTCAGCAGAGTATCATATAGATAAAAATTATAGTAATGTGTATACTGACATAGGAAGATAATCAATGTTGATATAAAAACCACATTCTAGGGTGCCATTGAGGTAAAACATACATAGCCAAATATTTGAGATTAGTTAGTATCTGCTTACTGTAATGAAAACTTCATTTGAACCAACACAAATCCTAGAAGACTGTCCTAATGTCTTAGACCTACTAACCAACCCAACCCAAATGCCTACAAATTGGAATAAAATTAATTTCCTGTAGTCCAATCTGGATCTCAACCGTTAGCAGAAGTTTACAGAAAAAAGCAAAAGCAAACTATACACTTAACAGATGTTACCTATGTCCTCTAATAATTTTAGAGATGCAGTGATGGGATAGTTATTTCTCAAACCAAATCTACACTCCCCTCAGCCCCAGCCATCACCATTCCCCATTTAATAGTCTGGGCACCTTTGCCAAAGATCAGATGTCCATAGGTGTGGGGGCTTACTTCTGGGCTCTCAAATCTATTCCACTCATCAGTGTTTCTACTTATGTTCCTGTATCAAGCAGGTTTGATGACAGTGGCCCTATAATACAACTTGAGATGAGGGAGCGTGATGCCTCCAGTTCTGTTCTTTCTTCTCAAGATAGTTTTGGCAATTCTAGGTCTTTACTGGTTCCACATAAACATTTGTAGCTTTTGTTCTATTCTCCTAAAAAATGTGGTTGGGATCTTGATGGGGATTGCATTAAATTGCATATAGCTCTGGGTATATTTGTTTTGATATTAATTCTTCCAACCCATGAACATGGAATATCTTTCTATTTTTTTGTGCCTTTTTCTACTTATTTATTTACTTATCTATTCCCTTTTGTTGTCCTTGTTTTATTGTTGTAGTTATTGTTATTAATGTCATTATTGGATAAGACAGAGAGAAATGGAGAGAGGAGGGGAGAAAGAGGGGGAAAGAAAGAGAGACACCTGCAGACCTGCTTCACCACTTGTTAAGCAACTCCCCTTCAGGTGGAGAGCTGGGGCTCCAACCGGGATCCTTACAGTGGTCCTTGCACTTTGTGCCACCTGCACTTAACCCGCTGTGTTACCGCCCGGCTTCCTCTTTGTGTCTTTTTCTATTTCCTTAAGTAGTGACTCATGATTTTCAGTATACAAGTCTTTCACTTTTTTAGTTAGGTTTATTCCTAGATATTTTATTGTTTTTGTTGCTGTCATTTAAGTTCACGGCGACAGTATGCCAGGCTAGCTTCGCGGTGGTAGACAGACGACCAGGGACACAAGGCTGAGCGGAAAAGCTTTAATAAAGTGTATCTTTATTCACGAGCCAATGCTTCAAAAAACTAATCTAATCTAATCACCACACAGTTCTGTCCTGCATCTTTCTCCTCCTGCAGCAGCATTGAGAACCAAGGAAGTACGTAGGGATAGGGGGCGGGGAGAAGGGAGAAGCACGAAAAGGCAAAGACTAAACCACACTCTCCCGGAGGCGGGGGAGTGAGACCAAACCAATGTAACAGAATGACCATGTAAATAGACCACAACGTCAAGCAATGTAACAGAAGGGATCCCAGAAGCAGAACTAGAAGCAGACCAACAGTTGCTATAGTAAAAGGAATTGATTTCTTCTTCCAACTTAGTGTTTGCATAAAAGAATGCCACTGACTCTTGAATGTTAATTTTTAGCCTGATACCTTACTATATTGCCTGATAATTTCCAAAAGCTTATATATATATATATATATATATATATATATATATATATATATATATATATATATAACCATAACAGAGTTTGACTTCTTCTCTTCCTATCTGTATGCCTTTAATTCCTTGCTCCTGCCTGATTGCTATGACAAGAACTTCCAACACTATGTTGAATAGTAATGGTGATAGTGGGCAGCCCTGTCTAGTACCTGGTCTGAGGGTAAATGCTTCGTTTTTCACCACTGAGTATGATGTTGGCTGTAGGTCTGCTATATATGGACTCCACTATCTTGAGGAATTTTCCATCTATTCCCACTTTCTGTAGCGTTTTAATTATAAAGGAGTGTTGGATTTTGTCAAAGGGTTTCTCTGCATCTACTGATATAACCATGTGGTTTTTGGTCTTGCTTTTATTAATGTGGTGGATCACATTGACTGATTTACGTATATTAAACCAACCTTGCATCCCTGGGATAAACCCCACTTGGTCATGATCAATAATCTTTTTAATAGACGGCTGTATCCGGTTGAATTTTGTTCAACAGTTTAGCATCTATGTTCATCAGAGATACTGGTCTGTAGTTTTCTTTCTTTTCTTTTTTTCTTCTTTTTCTTGTTGTTGTGTCCCTGTCTGGTTTTGGTATCAGAGTGATGTTGGCTTCATAGAAGCTGGGAAGGAGTATTCCGGCGTCTTCCATCTTTTGGAAGAGTTTTAAAAGGAGAGGTATTAACTCTTCATTGAAGGTTTTGTAGAATTCATTTGTAAAACCATCTGGTCCAGGTTTCTGATAACTGTTTCAATTTCTTTGGCTCTGATGGGCCTGTTCATATTTTCTAGTTCCTCTTCATTCAATTGTGGAAGTTTGTAGGTACCTAGGAAATTGTCCATTTCTCCCAGGTTATCTAGCTTGGTGGCATATAGTTGTTCATAGAAGACTCGCATGATACGTTGAATTTCTGTGGTGTTTGTTGTGATATGTTGTGATATCATCTCTTTCATTTACAATCTAATTTACTTGGGTCTTCTCCCTTTTTTGTTTTGGGAGCCTGGCTAAAGGTTTGTTGGTTTGTTTACTCTCTCAAAAAACCAACATCAAGCTCCGCTGATCTTCTGTATGGCTTTCTTATTTTCAGTGTTATTTATTTACAGGGTAGAATATTTTGAGCAAGTAAGCTGCACAGGATTAAAAAGAGAATGAGTAACCATGAGGGTAGGAAACGGATGCAGTCAGGGGGATAAAGAGTTCTATTCCAGAACAGAGGATACAATAGTAGATTTTAAAGCAACAGACAAGACAAACTAATCTAAGCGAAACTTATTCAAATGCACCATCAGCATAGAACTTAAATAGAAGAAACATAGTGGGGGTAGAGCAGGAAATATTTCACAAGCACAATGATTCAGGTTCTATATAGTTTTGTCACACTATATAACTGTAAACTATAGAACTACATACGCAGAACTCAGAACCCATTAACCTAACTACTGTTAGTCTAAGCATTATTCACTAAGACTAACAAGTTGAGCCTGATGAAACTTCACATAAACAATTTTGTCACTCATCATTCAACTGTGTGACCTCTAGCTGCTGTGTACCCTCCTCACATCTGTGCTTATATATCCAGGTTTTGGCATTTACAGTCTTACCTGTCAGTCTACTTATTTATACTTGCTAAACCTGAATTTCTTCATCAACTGGGGATTCTATTATTTTTTTGTAGGATTTCTATATGATTAGAGTCATTATAAAAGCACATTACATCCAAAGAAGCAGGGGGCTGGGCGGCAGTGCACCAGGTTAAGCGCACATAGAGTGATGCAAGGGCTGGCACAAGGATCTCGGTTGGAGCCTCCAGCTCCCCACCTGCAGGGGGTTGCTTCACAAGCAGTGAAGCAGATCTGAGGTGTCTAGTTTTCTCTCAATTTCTCTCTGTCCTATGCAACAACAACAGCAAGAACAATGGAAAAAAGATGGCTGCCAGGAGCAGTGGATTCTTAGTATAGGTACCAAGCCCCACCAATAAACCTGGAGGCAAAAAAAAAAAAAAAGAGCTAAGTAACTAGATCACAAAATGATGCAAATGTATATATATTAATTTGCACACACACAGATATATGAAAAATCACAGAGTTCAGAAGACAAGTTATTGTTTTATCTACTATAATTCCCTCACTTTCAGAAAAAACTGACAGTGGAAAGTTGCTCAATGGTTTAGTCTGCTCTCGACTTCCATTCCAACGTTCTTTTCAATTGTACCAGTTTGTTCATTTGTTAGGGATGAGAATACTAGAAGTGGAAATTATCTAGGAAGCTATTTTAATTCTCAATCCAATCACCAAGCTAAGGGGATAAAATGTTATGATAAATTAAAGATGTTAATTATAATTTCTTCTACTTGTTGGGTAACTAACAAACATAGCATGTGTGTATACATATATTATCATTAGATAATAAAAAATTATATATTTTCCAAATATTAGAAAAATCAGTTTATGGGGGGCTGTGCAGGGGCACACCCAGTTAAGCACGCACACATTACAATGTACAAGGACCGAGGTTCAAGCCCCGGCTCCCCACCTGCAGGAGGGAAACTTCACAAGCAGTGAAGCAGGTATACAGGTGTTTGTCTCCCTATTTCCCCTTTCCCTCTCAAATTCTCTCTGTCCTATCAAATAAAAAGAAAAATAAAAGTCCCTTTATAAGTGTACTTCTCTGAAGACTAGCCCTCATAATTCTTCATAATACAAATTTTCCCAGGATTACTCATTTCTTCTTATCCGAGGGTGAGAGGAGAGGGAGAAGGAAAGAGAGAGTGTAGCACTGTTCAGTTCTGGCTTATGGTGGTGCTGGGGACTGATCATAGGTGGCACACTCATTAGAGCTGCATGTTGCCATGAGCAAAGGCCTGGGTTCAAGCTCTTGGTCCCCACTTGCAGGAGAAAAGCTTCACTAATTGAAGCCATGTTGTAGGTGTCTTTCTCTCTCCATCACTGTCTCCCCCCTCTTGATTTCTCTGTCTCTAGCCAGTAAATAAATAAAGCTATTTTAAACTGTTTTAAGCAGTACTAAACTGTTTTAGCTATGTTTATGAGAATATAGTCACTTAAAAATATTTGATAAAGTATTAGGTGATGTGCTATACATACAAATATTCATGAGAGGGGCCAACGGTAGTGCACTTGGTTAAATGCACCTATCACCATGCACAGGGATCTGGGTTCGAGCCCCTGTTCCCCACCTGCAGGGAGGAAGCTTCAAGAGCAGTGAAGGAGGCCTGCAAGTGTTTCTCTTTCTCTCCCTATTTCTCTCTGTCCTATAAAAAAAAAAAAATGGCCATCAGGAGATGAGAATCTGTTGTGCCAGCAGTAAGCTCCAGTGTTAACTTTGGTGGCCAAATGAAGAAGCAAAAAAAAAAAAAAAAATACTAATAACCATCTCAAAAAATCTGAATTACTTAAACTATTCAGCCATTAACTTTTAGATAATATATAGTAGTGCCAAACTAGCACTATGAGTGTTTCTCCACTGTCAGGGAAAAGTGCTGGAAAAACTCTAGACAAAGGATTAATTGTGCATGTAGGAGGAGCTAGGTCCTAGCAAAGATACACTGCAGAAAATGGGGGCCAGGCCGTGGAGCACCTGGTTGAGTGCACACACTACAGTGTGCAAGGAGGAGGGTTCAAGCTCCCTGGTCCCCACATGCAGGGGGAAAGCTTCACAAGTGGTGAAGCAGGGCTGCAGGTGTCTGTCTCTTTCCCTCTCTATCTCCTTCTCAATCCAATATAAAAAAATAAACAAAATATTTTTTTAAAGAATGGCAGAAGATATTTAAAAAGGAGGAGGAGGAGGGGGAGGAGGAGGGGGAGGAGGAGGGGGAGGAGGAGGGGGAGGAGGAGGGGGAGGGGGGAGGGGGAGGGGGGAGGGGAGGGGGAGGGGGGAGGGGGAGGGGGAGGGGGGAGGGGGGAGGGGGAGGGGGAGGGGGAGGGGGAGGGGGAGGAGGAGGAGGAGGAGGAGGAGGAGGGGGGGGAGGGGGAGGGGGAGGAGGAGGAGGAGGAGGAGGAGGAGGAGGAGGAGGAGGAGGAGGAGGAGGAGGAGGAGGAGGAAAGTCTAGGGCCGGGCAGTAGCACACCGAGTTAAGTGCACGTAGCATGGAGCGCAAGGACCCGTGCAAGGACTCAGGTTTGAGCCCCTGGGTCCCCACCTGCAGGGAGATCGCTTCACAAGCGGTGAAGCCGGTCTGTAGGTGTGTTTTTCTATCTTCCCCTCCCCGCTCAATTTCTCTGTCCTATCCAAAGATCGGGGAAAACAAAAATGGCCACAGAAGCAGTGTATTCATAGTGCAGGCACTGAGCCCATGACAACCCTAGAGGCAAAAAAAAAAAAAAAAGAGGAGAGCATTCAGACATTGAGAGCAGGGAATAAGTTGCACTGAGCAAAAACAAAAGGCCCAGAAAGAACACGGATTGTGCTGAGAATTGCAAGTAGTCTGCAGTGTTTCCATTGTGATGAAGTACAGGGAAAGGCTGGCAGAGGCTGACAAGTTACTTAAGTCATATTTAAAGAGCCATATATAGCAAATGAGTAATCTCAGGAAGGTGTCAGAGAGATCTTTTAGGTACAGAGGCTGTGATCAAATTTATCTGCTTTTCAGAAATATCACTCTGTTGGTAGCATGAATTTCAGCCTGAAGAGTAAAGGGTGAATGGGGCCAGGCGGTGGTGCACCTGGTTAAGCACACATAGTACTAAGCGCAAGGACCCACACAAGGATCTGGGTTCAAGTCCCAAGCTCCCCACCTGCAAGGGGGAGATTTCATGAGTGGTAAAGCAGGTCTGTTTCTCTCCCTCTCTATCTTCCCCATCTCTCTCAATTTCTCTCTGTCCTCTCCAATAAAATGGAAAATGGCACCAGGAGCAGTGGATTCATACTGCTGGCACCAAGCCCCAGCATAACCCTGGAGGTAAAAAAATAAATAAAGAAAAAGAAAAAGAAAGAATAAAGGGTGAGTTACAAGAACAATGACTGAAAAAGATAGGGTCTTGTCTAAGGAAACAGCAAAAGAAAATGAAATGAGGAACAGTAAGTGTAACTAACATGATTTAAGAGATAGGTCTTTATAGAGGTGGGGAGATTCAAGGCTAAAATTTGAGGAGTAAATTTTTTTCTCTCTAGAGAGTCATGTCAGGTGGGCCCAAGTGGTAGCACACCTAGTTAAACGCTCACACTATAGTGTACAAGGACCTGGGTTCAAGTCTCGAGTCCCCACCTGTAGGGGGAAAGCTTCATGAGTGGTGAAGCAGGGATCAGGTGTCTCTCTTTTTCTTTCACTCCTCTCTCAATCTCTCTGTCTCTATCCAACAATAAGCAAATTAAATAAAACTTTTTTAAAAAGTAATGTCAGGCTATAAAATAATAAGAAAAAATACTAAGTAATAGGAAGAAAACTAAAAGAAATTCTTTGTAATGAGTGGTGAGGCCTCAAGCATATGCAATTTTCAGCACTCTTTCCTACATCAATTTTCTCATTCCTCTATTTTTTGAGAAAGACAGAGTGATAGAGAGAAGATGACATCATAGCATGGTTTCACCATCCAATAAATTTCTGCAGCAACAGAGCTCAAATCAGGACCCCGAACATGGTGATTACGAGACCTACAAAGTAAACTGCTCACCCAGCCCCTCACTCAGCTTTTGGTTATGTTAAATCTGAAGTGCTGTTAGCATCACTCTAGTTTTCTTACAGGTTTTGTTGTTGTTGTTGATTGGAGGGTTAATGTTTACAGTGGATCTTTAGCATATAGGCACAACCTCTATTTACCATCATGCTTCACTGCTCTGGGCCAATGTTTTTCAGACACAAGAGATAGTGCCAGAGTTTCCTCCAATGCAGTGAGGGCTGGGTTCAAACCTGGGTCATGCACATGACAGAGCTATGCAGATGTGCTGTTTTGCCACCCTCCAACCAGGTCATTTTAAATATGAAGGTTTTGGGGGCAGGCAGTGGTGCACCTGCTTAAGGGCATATTTACGATGCACAGGGACCCAAGTTCAAGCCCTGCTCCCAACCTGTTAGCAGCAAGCTTCACACTCTGTGTTAAGAGCATCTTTACGATGCGCAGGGACCCAAGTTCAAGCCCTGCTCCCAACCTGTTAGCAGCAAGCTTCACACTCTGTGAAGCATGTCTGCAGGTGCCTCTCTATCTTTCTCTTCCCCCTTTCAATTTCCCTCTGTCCTATCAAATAAAAATAAAAACACCGTATCTTCAATGAAATAAAAGTATACATTTTAAAAATAAATAAATGTGAGCTTATACTCAAAAGAGAAGATAGTGAGATAGAAGTCTGGGAGGCATCTGCACACAGTATACTAAGAAAAAGGAAAGATTGCCCACTGAGAGTCTCTAGGATAAACAAAATACAGGTGCCTTATATTACCTCCATTTAGGTCTTTAATACACAAACCTCCAGCATAGTTTTGAGGGGTTCTGTATGTTTTATTTTCTTTCTTTATTTTAAATCAGAGAGGAAGGGAGGGAGGGAGAGGGAGAGGGAGAGGGAGAGGGAGAGGGAGAGGGAGAGGGAGAGGGAGAGGGAGAGGGAGAGAGATCTCAAAGCATTGTTGAGCTCTGGCTTATGGTGGTGCTGGGGATTAAACTTGGGACTTCAGATCCTCAGGCCATCTTCTCAGCCGTCCCAAAGAACATCCTTGTTTTCATTCGTTACTGTTACTTAATAGCCCTCGTTTGCAGGCTGGGAGATGGCTCGGCAGCAGAGTGCATGCCTCCCATGCACGAGATCCTAAGTGCACCTGTCTGTCTGTCTTATACACACACAAACTAAAGATAGCCCCATAAAAAAAATAATGAAAAGCTTCTCATTTTCTTTTCCTCTTTAAAACCTACTGCAGTAGGCAAAATAATGACCTAAAAAAAGTAAGGGTAGCATTCCTGAAACCAACAAAAGATAACTGAAACAGAAACTAAGGCAGCCAACACAAAACCAGGCTAGTTTGGCATATTAGGGACTTTAGATGCACTGCTATGAGCTACTGAGAAAATTACACAATCTTTTTCTCAAGATTTTATTTATTTATTTATTAATGAGAAATATAGGAGAGAGAGAGAGAGAGAGAGAAAGAAAGAAGCAGACATCACTCTGGCACCTGTGCTGCTGGGAAATGAACTCAGGACCTCAGTCTTGAGAGGTCTAATGCTTTATCCACTGCACCACCTCCTGGACCATGAAAATTACATTAACTAGAATATTTCACAAAAGTTGAAAAGCAACATCTCAAGCTACTCACCAGGCCTTGGATCCTGTTCCAGTACACAAATTGAGCCCTGAGCTTTTCTGCTTTTCCCATGGGCCATCATCAACTGAAATCTCATAGTAGGAAGCTCTATAAATTGAGAATATGAAATTAGATTTACTTACCTTATAGGTCAGAGTATTTTTCAGAACTAATGGCATATGAGTAGGCTACATGGGTTTAGAGACAGCTGGCTAACAGGTACACACATTATGCTAATTCCAATACAAATCAAGTAAAAAAGAATAGTTTGTCTGTATATCTGCATCCTTTTCCACATTGTTCTCTCACTGTACATCTTCCCTACCATTCTGCTACTGCTTTTATGAAATCTAACAGAGTCTTACTTCAGAGTTCAAAAAGAAAACACTATTTTAAGTAAGTTGCATTCTTGGTAACTTATTTTTGATCCATCTAAGTAATCCTTCAAGTTACCAATAGTTTCTGCTAAATTGTTTACTGATATTCTTACAGTATTATTATGTTTATAATGTACACTTCTTAAGAATATTTTACAAGGGAGTCGGGCTGTAGCGCAGTGGGTTAAGCGCAGGTGGCGCAAAGCACAAGGACCCGCATAAGGATCCCGGTTCGAACCCCGGCTCCCCACCTGCAGGGGAGTCGCTTCACAGGCGGTGAAGCAGATCTGCAGGTGTCTATCTTTCTCTCCTCCTCTCTGTCTTCCCCTCCTCTCTCCATTTCTCTCTGTCCTATCCAACAATGACAACAACAATAATAACTACAACAATAAAACAACAAGGGCAACAAAAGGGAATAAATAAATAATTATAAAAAAAAATTAAAAAAAATTATCTCTAAAAAAAAAAAAGAATATTTTACAAATATGAAATTAATTGGCTTTCTAACTTGATCATGTAAAAGTCTACTTAGAAAGTTACATAGTTTTAATATACCCTTAATACAGTTTTTCAAAATAATGACAACTGTTAGACAAGCTTGCATACACTAACACTCTAAGGTAATTTAGTTCTTATTCTAACCCTTTCAACTGCTCCCATCAAACTCTAAATTTAAATGCTTTGCATGATACAGCTCCTGGTGATGGATCTTCTCAAGTAAGCATACTTCATAAAAATAAAATACAACAGGCCTAGGATTTACACTCAGTCTACCCCACAACCTTGTTATGTTTTATAAAAACTAGGAGTTTTAGGTACATCAGGAATTTAATATGTACAGAGAAGGCAGTCAAATCCATAGGAACGGCTGCTTTCACGCTAGGATCAAATAGAAACAAGAGCAATTAGCAGGGGGATAAAAGAGGCAGAGAGGAAGGAAAGTGCAATTATGCGACAAGGACTGCGTCCAAAATAATAAGTAGATTTAGTATCATTTGCACATGCAGGTTTATCAAGATTAGTCAACTCATAATAGGATTTTTGTCTGGGGAAATTTTTTTAAGGCAGCAATAAAACTCACAGTCCCTTTAGAGTGGGTATACTTCTTCTTAATTTGTCCACTGCTACAGCCCAAGAATAAGACATTCTAGGTTATAAAAAAAAAAAAAAAAAAGGAAAAAATTGGGCTTTTAAATGTTCTCAAATCTAAGAACATTAAAATGAGGCAGGAATAATATTGCTGCATTTTATATTTTTCAAGCAAAGCACTTAAGTTTTCAGGGAACAGCAAAACCTCAATAAAGGTCTGGAATCAGAAATACTGGTATGTTTATATGATAGTTCTGGTGCTGAGTATATGACCCTGGGCAAGTTACATGAACTCTCCAAATCTCAATTTTTTTCACCAATTAATGCAACTGTCTGTCTCACAAGGTTGCTACGAGCATTAAACGTGTCTTATCAAATGTCCCTTTCTTTCCCACTTAAGTGTCTGTGTCACAGAATCTCCCTTGCAATAATAATTTTTTCAGTAGCATCAGCAGATCGGCTCGTTGCTTTCCTTCTCTAAGTAAAGATGCAAGATGAGACATCAAAGAACGCCAACTCAGCAGGACCAGACGTCATTTAGGAGCTATTCCAGCCGGGACGCCTCCTCAACAGGAAATGAACCATCCAATCTAAAAACTCCTAAGGGGACTTTACTGAGTTTTCAATAGCCTACCAGTTGATGCCAGTTTTCCTCCTCCTGTCATTTTTTAAATCTTTAGTAAATAGAAATTATACGAGCAATGCTAGTAGATGCTCTCAGAAGTTTCAAATTTTAAAATAAGAAAACAAAATATGGGCATTAGATGGCATATGAGTTTCTGTTAGACAGGCATAAACTCAAGACTTTACCTTTGTCATCTATTTATTTTAATGTAGACTTTCTCTGATCTCATGTAAAGTTATTGCTTTATTTTATTTCATGTAATGACTATATTCTGTAACTAATCAGTTATATTTACTTCCTTCTATCACACAGGTGTCGTCTTACTCTTTTTCATGTTGCTTCACATTTGATATGTGGAAGAAAAAAACTATACAGCATAAGTATTTTATACTTTCTTTTTAAAGTTCTTTAAAGAATGCACTTGATTTGATATTTTGAGCTCTCCTTTAATACTTTTATCATTCTCCAAAAAAGTAAGACACAACTACATTTTTATTCATTTTCACATCCTTCATGACACATTTTACACACTGCAGGTGCACAATATATTTTATTATCCTATTTTAAAGTTACATTTAAGTAATTACAACTACTGAAAAAATTCTTAAAACCACCTGCTAAGAAGTCAGGCTTTGTTCTTTTCACTATTAACTGAGTTAAGTCATTGGTTAATATACATATTATCTTTTTTAGTTAAGACAAACTTTTCTTACCACAATTAAACTGCTTATGAAAGGATATGACTTACAACAATCAGAATCTCAGAATCTATGCAACTTTCAGTAAACTAGGGAAGCAACTACATGACCTGCAAAGGTTCATATGGTCCTGGTAGCAGAAAAGTGAGACATAGACTCATCTCTAATCTTCGCTCCTAATTTACTTATATCTATAAAAATAAGAAGTAAGGCATATTCTAAAGTACTGTCAAATTAAATCAACTTTACATTATGACAGTTTTAAGTAACTGACAAGTAACTTTTTTTGAGAAAAAAGTTTGTACAAAAAAAGTCTGACAACCTAAGTAGATTCAACATCACAAAACAGATTTAATTAATAATAAAACACATACTTTTATACTTAGAGATTTTATTAAGCTTAAATTTTTGCTGATAAATTACACTGTCAATTCACTTGCCTTATTTTGTTACACTAAGAATGCTACAATGTTATGATAAAAAATGGCTAGTCTTAAATATTATCAATGACAGAAAGAAAATACACTAAACTCTAAAATATCATATAATCTGGAAGCCAACTGACTTGGACCATTACAATATTACTATCTTAAATGGCAAAACAGAATTGGTACAAAGAACTGTTGTTCATTCTAAAGGCTGTGAAAGATAAATGCAGTGTGTGATTTTACAGGATACTGCACATAAACAAGCAAATAAAAGTTTTAAAGTATACTAGTAAAATATTAAGCAGGGAAATTTTAGTGTGGATTGTCTATAAAGCAAATATGCCTATTAACTGTAGATATGCACCTAATCCCCACCTACAGGAGGAAAGTTTCACGAGTGGTGATGCAGTGCTGCAGGTATCTCTGTCTTCCTCTCTCCCCCTTCCATCTCCGTTTCTGTCTCTATTCAATAAATAATAAAATATTAACAAAGAAACTCAAATAATTTTATTTAACCTAAGGTTCCACATCTTTTGCTCATACAATTTTCTTTCCTTTTAATAATTACCATGTATGATCACTTTGGAAATTATTAATTATTTACCATCAGTACTTTTACAAATCCTAGCCAGACTACAGAAACTGAATGAACACCTGAAAGTGCTAAAATATTAGAACCCAAGCTTAAGATCACTTTTGTACAAGTACCTGGATGACAAACTTTCCCCAATGAAGACTTCATTTAGGGCTCTCACTGGCAAAAGTTGGGGTCCTGAAGCCTCAGACTCTACAGGTAATAATAATAAAAAAAAAATTTTTAATAGCTCCTTCAATTTTAGAATATTTACAATAAAAATTTAAATCATAATAGTATTTTAGTAGAATCATATACTTTATCAACATACAAGTTAAACTTCTTACTTTAAGAATTCCTACAGAAACTTTACATTTTACCTGCAATAAAACTATCTACTCAAAATAAACCTTCCTTTTTTCTTGAGATAGTGGGGACTTAGTGCTTGCTGGTTCAAAGGATCCAAGTTGGAGGTGACAGTGTTTTGCAGATATGTATCATGGGGAGATGATAAGATGCACCAGCTGTACTGTATACAAACTACTAACCCTCCCTCAAGAAAGTGATTTGGGAAAAAAAGAAAAGAACTAAAAAAAGAATTGTATTTGTTTAGTTTCATGAGAGGCAGAGGCAGCAAGAAATACAGCAGACAGAGAGATCAGAGTACTGTGCAGCTCTGGCATATGGTATACCAGGTATTAAATGTGGGACCTTGAGGGATTCACACGTAAAAGTCTGTGTGCTAACTCTGGGCTATGACAAAATGGACTTATCCAGTCCATAAGATTCCTGCCACACTTAGCTTCACTATCATTTTCAAAGGTGGAACTGATCATTTTGGAAGGACAATCATTTTAGACTTAAACTACAAATTACACCGATGTCTCATAGTGAAAGCCAAATCAATTTTGGTTGTAATCACCTATTTTTCTATAAATATAAACCCTCAAGAGTGTTTTTAATAATAGCAGCAGCACTGGAGAAACACTACCATTTGTACTTTTAAAAAAGTCACCTTTTTTCCTTTTACTTTATAAAGTTGTATAGCGCTCTTTCTTGATCATTTAGGCAATCTTTGACCACCTAAATAAACAACATCATTCAAACAAAATTCTTGAAAGGATTCCATACGTATCAAGCTTGTGATTAGTAACTGCAAAGAGTTGTACATTTTATCTCGATCATTTCTAATTGGAAATGGCAGCATTATTTTCTCTGTGTCACCAAGTATGCAAATAGACATGCACCAAGCATCTGCTACTGGATCAGAACCACAGGACAGGCTCTCCTTTCATTTTTCCACTCCCTCTCCCTCTAAGTCAAAGCTTAGAAGTACCCAACTGTAATAGTCAGTTTGCAAGACAATCCCATTAACCCCAGGGATCCCCGCCTCCTGGCACTCACAACACTGTCTAACTCTCCCTCCCACAGTACACCCTTATACAACTACGTGTGCTATGTGACCAACACACTGTGGTAGAAGTGACGGCATATCACTTCTGAGATTGAGTTTAAAGAGACATCCTGGCCTCTGACTTGGGCTTTCTCTGCTCTTCAGATGCCTTGCTTAGGGGCAGGTACTTCATGAGTTTACGGTGATCAGGAAGGTGAAGAGCTGGTCTCCCACACAGTCAGGAAATGAGAAGAAAAAGCCCATTTACTAGTCCTGTTCAACAGTTTGACTGTCATCTCCTGAGAAACCCTAAACAAGAACAAAAATGTCATACTGACTCTAGATTTTAACCTTCACAATCTCTGTGGAAGCAGAGGTTTCTGTTTTATGATGCTGACTTTTGGGGGGATTTGTTTAAAAGCACTAAGGCATTTAATACACTTTTCACTGCTGCCAGCAACACAATCATTGATTTAATATTCTCTTCTCATTTGCTAACCTAATTGTTATATTCTCAAGGACTCTCAAGTGCTTCACCCACCTATATTTTCAAATTTAACAAGGCACTAGTTTAATGCTAAGGATTATTTGAAAATTAGTTATTTAACTAGCCAGTAGATATTATCAACTCAAAATCATAACATGGTTGAAAGAATGGCATACAAAGCCATGTAAATTTTTTATTTATCTAACCAGTATTATTTGCACTGAAGACTGAAAACCCTACTAACACTGAAAATTGTCTTAATTTGGCACTAGATACAGTCATTCTCACATCCAACAGTTTTGCAGATGTGAAAAAGCTGAAATGTCTTGTTTACATTATCTTTCTTTTCAGAAGGCCTTGCATGTGTGGAATTTTTTGCAGTGAGAGGCAGAGAGGCAGAGATAACACAGTATCTGAGCTCCTTCAGGGCCATGGCTCTTGCCAATACGAGCTATACGTGACGAGGCACGTGCCCTACGACGAGCTACCTCCTAGCCCTGAACTGTTATACTTTACGTAATGTCACTGCTAATGAATTTGTTTTATGTCTCCCCAGATTTTCTACAAATGTGAGACTAACAAGAGGGAGTCGCTAGATATTACTAATTAATAACTCTGAACTCTCACCATCAAATTGCAACCATGTTTGTCTTTATATGGTCTTGACATTTCCCTCATCCTAATTTTCCTTTCCACACTGTACTCTGATTATGTGTGCTGTTGAACTTCACTTGAATTTTCTGTCAAAGGAGGAAGAAACTAGGTAAGACTTCTTCAAGCTTCATTAACCATTTTTAATTCTGCTGATATTTTCTTTCATGTTGACTTCCATACATTATCTTATCACACAATTGCTCGCTTATAGCATGCTTCACCGTCAGGAAACAATGGCCTTAGTATCCATTGACAATTTTCTATCCAAAATAAATGGACTGCAAAATTTTGATTAGTGTTTTAAAAATAGAATCAAACTAATGACACTGCACAGATGTCTTATGCTCACTGTGCTAGACTGTTCCAGGACAGTATGACAGTTCACCTGGGAAGCAGCCAGCTCTATCACAACATAATCCAGGTCTGACCACAGTCCTCACCTCACTAGGGGACTGGAAGGGGTCTGATGGGGTATGATGCCTTTCCCTCTTTCCCTTTGACAATCTCTCTGTTTCTATATATGAGAAGTTGGACCAGAGCAGTGAAGTCCCAGTGACAACAATAAACACCAAAAAAAAAAAAAAAAGAAGCTTCCAGGTACAGTAAAAGCCAATTTTTAAAAGGGGCAAAATTAACCTCAAAACTCTGGCTCATAAACTCAAGGTACTGATACCCTGCTTTCTTCTCCTCAAACACTCAGAGATGCTAAGAGTCCCTATCTGAAAGTGGCTGTAATACCCCTTGGACACTGTGAAGAGCTAGAAATAAACTGTGCTGAACCACCGTAATACTGGGATTGGTTATCAAATCAATTCACTGACCCAAATACATACAACCACGCTTACAAACACGTTATTAGTTTATAGAGTTAAAATGTTTTAAATGGGGCTATAGGAAGAAATTCAAATAGTGCGGTGTCATTTTACCATCTGTGAGGACTCTACCCTCACACGGGAGCACTGTGTAGGAGGAAATCTTCATGAGCACTAGAGCAGTGCTGTGGTGTCTCCCCTTCTGTCTTTTTTCTCTCTGTTTTTGACCTTCCATATTAAGACAAAAATGCTTCTTGAAATGTATACAAGGACAGTATAATTAATGATATACCCAATCTACAAGTTAGAAGGTTTTTTTTACTTGTTTAAAGTTTATCATCTCATTATTTTAAAGTAAATCTCATTTCTAACATGAAAAGTTAAAAAACTAAGATCTTTTACCCTTCTATAATCTTTTATCATAAATTAGAAAGCCAAAGAGAGTGAATATGATAGATTATTTTTTTTTCATCTCAAGCCTATTCCTATATACAGAAATCTCATAGCAACAGTCTAGGATGTTTCCTACTAACTTGAAAATAATTTAAACAGGAAATGTCAAATACACTGAGATCTTCTAAACTTTCTCAGAAAACAGATCTAATAAGAAAGCTCCCAGGGGGTCAAGTGGCAGTGCATCTGTTTGAGTGCACATGTTACACTACTCAAGGACCCAGGTTCAAGCCTCTACTCTCCTCCTGCAGGGGGGAAGCTTTACAAGTAGTGAAACAGTGCTGTAGATATCTCTTGCTAGTCCTCTCTACCTCCCCCTTCCCTCTCAAGTCCTCTGTCTCCACACAAAAATAAAAATAAAACATTAAAATGATATATTAAAATGATACAAATAAACATTTTAAAAAGCTTTCTTAGTGTCTAGACATGAGAAAATCCACATAATTACTAAAAATAAAAACAATAATTATAAAAGTAAAATAGGCACAACCATTTTCTATGTTATCATTAAGAATTTCAAAGTCCTGGCTCCAGATTCCTTATACATCTAATAATTTACTCCAAACAGCCACTGTCAACAGCACCATCGCTTCCCCTCTGAAGCCTACGACAGCTATTTTTCTGACACAGCTTGATGTGGAGTTTCTACTACTACACTAAGTAATGTGTGGGGCCTTTCAACTCAGACTTAGTAAGACGCTTCTGTATTTTTAAAATTCTGAACATTGTTGTTTTTTCTTAAAACTACCATAAATCACATGTGAACAAATAAGAGGTCACTAAGTCTATATGTAATTTCACATGGAGATGCATGCACACATGCATGTCATTATAAACTAACAATAGTGACTCAGGAAGCTGACAACACCAATCTATAGCTTTCATATGAAACTGTTGATTAAAAAAAAAGAAAAGAAAAAAGCAAATCCTGAACACTTCTCGGTAGTAGATATAACCACTTTTTAATGTGTGTTAACACTGACATTTCTGAGAGTTAAAAATTTTAATAGCTAAACTGAGTTATTTTTGGAAGACAGTATTTTTCAGATATGACCTGAACAGAAGAAAAGTCAGCACATAAATAAAAATGCAAACTACTAGTTAAAAGGTATTTGCGCAGCACACATACAACAAGGGTTACTATCTGAACAACAAAGACGTCATGTAACTCAACAACTGAGTCAAAAAAAAATAAACGATCTAGAGATTTTTAAAAAACAGACATACAGATGGTGATGTGGATCAACAGTGGACCCAGCATGAAGTCCAGCTCAGTCCCTGGCAGAGTGAAGAGGATAGTGCTCGAGTCATTTACTAGCAGAGAAACATACATCCAACCACGGGGAGTAACAGCTGTCTACACAAACTTCAAGCACAGGGCCAAGGCCCGAGGTTCAATTCTCAGAACCACTATAGGCTAGAACTGAGCTCTAGAACTGAGCTGCACTCTGGCCAAATCACACACTCCACCAAGTGGTATCTAAGACCTCATACCTAGATGTACAGTTTATTAAAAATTAGTTCATTTTAAAAAAAAACCTCACCTGGAAACAGAAAGAGAAAAGCAACCCCCAGGGTGGGGTGGTGGCACACTGGGTTAAGTGCACACAGTAGGAAGTACAAAGACTCAAAGAATCCTGCTTCGAGCCCCTGGCTCCCCACCTGCAGGGGGTGCCTTCACAAGTGGCAAAGTAGGTCTGCAGGTGTCTGTCTCTCTCTATCTTCCCCTCCCCCTCAATTTCTCTCTGTCCTATCCAAAAACAGAAAGAAAAAAATCAAATGACCGAAGGAGCAGTGGATTCATAGTGCAGTCACCGTGCCCCAGCGGGACACTGCACAGCTCTGGTGGTGCTAGGGACAGAGGACTGAAGCAAAAGTCAGGCACAAAAGTCTTTTTGCATGACCATTTGCATGCTGTCACCTTGCTCCTCATACACTGCAGATGGGTATGCAAACTGGTATAACCTCAGTGGAAAACAATCAAAGATTCTTTTTGTTTGTTTGTTTTTTATTTGTCACTGGGACGTCACTGTTCAAGGCTGACTTTTTCAGAGAAAGAGACAAACGTCACTGTTCAAGGCTGACTTTTTCAGAGAAAGAGACAAAGGCATAGACGGAGAGGTAGAAACCACAGCACTAAAGCTTCCCCGAGTGTGCTGGGGTTGGCTTTGATCCTGGGTCTCTTTCTGGGACCCTCCCAGGTGAGCTGTCTTGCCTGCTCTGCAGAGCTTTCCAAAACTAAAAACAGACATACCACATAGTCCAACAAGTCCACTTCTAGATAATTACCCAAAAACTATGAAAGCACCATTTAAAAAGTAAATGCAGTGAGGGAGATAACATAACGGTTATATAAAGAGACTCTCATATCTAATGCACCAAAATCCCAGGTTCAATCCCCTGCACAACCATAAATCAGAGCTGAGCAGGGCTCTGATTAAGAAAGAAAGAAGGAAGGGAGGGAGGGAGGCAGGGGATATATGCATGCCTATGTTCGCAGGCTTGTCACCCACGAGTTGGGATATGGAACTATCCTAGGTGTCGATCTGTGGCTAACTAGATGAAGAAGCTGCGGCCTGTAGAATCAATAAAATACTGCTTGCCTATTAAAATTATGATACCTTGTCCTTTTCAGCAACATAGATGGAACTTGAGGCCATCATACTAAGAAATTAAGTGAGAAAGTGAAAAACAATTACTAGATAGTTCAACTTTCATGTGGAAAAAAATAAAGCAATGTTGTTTTCACCGGGCTGGCTTCACAGGCGGGTAACTGACGACCAGAAACACACAGCTGAGCTGAGAACGCAGTTTAATCTTTATTCATGAGCGGGCAAACAGTCCAACACCTAATCACCACACAATGTGTTCCTCCATCTTTTTCCTCCCGCGGCAGCATCAGGAACTCAGGAAGTAAGCAGGATAGGGGGCGGGGAGAAGGGAGAAGCGCGAAACTAGCAAGGGCTAAACCAAATCTCCCAGAGGCGGAGGGAGTGAGACCAAACCAATGTGAAGCATACCAACAAAACACAACAAAAATAACGTGTTTACTCTGAGGAAAATATGACAGTTACCAGTGTAGAAAGTGAAGGGGCAGGGAAATGTGTGGAGGGTACCATGAAATATCGTGACTGATTTGTACTCTGGTGGTGGGCACATATCAAGGTATACAGCTGCATTTCTCAAGCTTGTACACTTGCACACCTTGGGAAGTCAGTCAGATTTGACTAAGATAAAACATGACAGGTACACATACTTTATAAGCATGCTAACTTATAGAACTGTAAATCACCAGGAAAGTTTATTCATAGATACAAGATACTGAGCTAGATGTAATTAGGTATTTCTTATTAAGAAGTAAAGCATGTATGAAAAAGAAAGCACTCTGAAACTGGAAAACTCTGGGAAAAATAGAAAATATTAGGTACCACACAGGACAGGTAATTATCCCAATATATCTAGCCAAAGAAACAGAGGAGGAAAAAAAAAAACTTTTTACATAGTCTATATGTATCTATGATCTCTCCTGGGATCTACAGGGATCACAAAAATCTTACAATTGCTGGGGAAAAGTAGAAAAATAGGGTTAAATTATAGCCCACAAATTAGCTAAAAACTGATAATTCACCTTAATATTTAGTAAAACAGCTAGAGATCTCCTCTCTTCACAGTTTGCACAGTTACTCAGAACAGCAATCTGAAGGCTGAGGTGAAATATTCTTTCCAGATGACTTCAATTACTATATATAGTTATGAGAATTAGCTTAAATATAATTGAATATGCTTATTTTTAAAAAATATGTATGTATTCCCTTTTGTTGCCATTGCTTTATTGTAGTTATTGATGTTGGATAGGACAGAGAGAAATGGAGAGAGGAGGGGAATACAGAGGGGTAGACAAAGACAGACACCTGCAGACCTGGTTTCACTGCCCGTGAAGCAACTTCCTGGCAGGTGGGGAGCTGGCGGCTCGAACTGGGATCCTTGCATCAGTCCTTGTGCTTGAATATGCTTATTTTTATGAAATGTCCACCTGATTAGTTTATTCTAGTACTTTCTTTTCCTTTTGTTGACATTATTTTATTCTAGTACTTTCTCTTATTTATATAAAATCTAACAATAATCTAAATTAAAGTCAAATTGTTTAGAAGTTTCCATTAAATACAAGATTAAGGCTAAGACTCTTCAAATATCAACTATTCTTTCATACATTTTATAATTCTTTCCTAGTTAGCTAGTTTTCAAGCCTGTCCTAGGAAAAAAAAATCACCTGTTTTATATATATACTATACATAGGGTGGGGGGAATAGTATTATAGGTCTGCAAAAAAAAACCCCTCATGACAGAAATTCCAAGGTCCCAGAGTCAATCTCCCTGCACCATTATAAGCCAGAGCTAAGCAGTGCTCTGGTTCAAAACAAACCAAATAGAAAAACAAAAACAACTGCTGGGAGTCGGGCGGTAGCGCAGCGGGTTAAGCGCACCTGGTACAAAGCGCAAGGACCGCCATAAGGATGCCAGTTCGAGCCCCCGGCTCCCCACCTGCAGGGGAGTCGCTTCACAGGTAGTGAAGCAGGTCTGCAGGTGTCTGTCTTTCTCTCCCCCTCTCTGTCTTCCCCTCCCCTCTCCATTTCTCTCTGTCCTACCCAACAACGACGACAATAAGAATAACAACAACAATAAAACAACAAGGGCAACAAAAGGGAATAAATATTTAAGACAACAACAACAAAAAAAACACCTGCCTTTCTTACTTCAGAATCTAGTCATAACATATTCGCACCTGAAGTAGTTCACTGCACTTCTGTGTTTTAGGAGAACTAAGACAACAGAGTAAGTTAATGCTAATCAATGCATGTAAAATTAGAGACGAAAGAACCCTGAGTACAGAGTAAGTTAACGCTAATCAATGCATGTAAAATTAGAGACGAAAGAACCCTGAGTACAGAGTAAGTTAATGCTAATCAATGCATGTAAAATTAGAGACGAAAAAACCCTGAGTACAGAGTAAGTTAACGCTAATCAATGCATATAAAATTAGAGACGAAAGAACCCTGAGTACAGAGTAAGTTAACGCTAATCAATGCATGTAAAATTAGAGACGAAAGAACCCTAAGTCAGATACTCCCCAAACTTGTCTAGTTCCACCTACTGTTGTCATGGACTCTTTCAATGTTGAAGGCTCGACTCTGCTGGCTCAGACTGAGCTGCTGCTCGTGAAGGTCGACGGGAATGGGGTTTATGCCAGTGCCTTCCAGGTACAGCCTGATGCGCTGCCGCCACAGCCACCTTAGCGCAGTGAAGGGAGAGCAAGTAAAGCACAGTCAACCAAACTAAGGATGGCAAGAGTTTAAATTCATCTTAAAACTTTACTTAAAGCTTTTAACATTCTTATAAATGCTCCAGAATAAAAAAATCTTATAAATGAAAATGATTTGATTTTAAAATAAAATTTTTACAATTAATTCAAACAAGTAATATCACTTAAAAACCTCGTGCTGAAAAACAGACTTAGATATGTCTTTCTCTTTTCAATTATTCTACAAGTATCTAATTTATTTATATGAAATCTAACAATAATCTAAATTAAAGTCAAACTGTTTAGAAGTTTCCATTAAATACAAGATATGGGGCTAGATAAAATCACGATTTGCTCATCAAAAACTTAACATATAAAGAAGAGTCTCGAGGTAGGGCAGTGGTGCACCCAGCTGAGCACATACGTAGCGAGTTTAAGCCCCAAGCCCCTTCCTAAAGGGGGACGCCTCATGAGTGGTGAAGCAGGGCTGCAGGCATCTCTCTTCCTCTCTCTGTTCTCCCCTCCTCTCTCAATTTCTCTAGTAGATTTGTTAGATAGGCACTAAGCCCCATCAATAATCCTGGTGACTAAAGGAAAAAAAAGATAGTATTCTGGAACTGAAATATTACTGCATAAAGTGATCACTCTGGATAAAAACCCTTCCCAATAACAGGAAGACACACATATTAAAAGCACTTAAAAGTACACCTACACATTTAAATGGCACTTTTGAAAAAAACAAACAAACAAAATAATAAATGGCACTTTTGTTCTTACCAAAAATCAACAAAAAGTTAATAAGAAAGATTTTGCTAAACAAGTATGTCAAAACATACTCCAATTTGATAGTTACAAGTGAGCAGTATCTGGAGGTGCCAAGCCTCTGAAACGACTACAAAACTAAAATTATTAAAAATAATTCCAGAAGTCAAGAAGATTTAATTCAAGGAGTCAGAGAGTTTGCCAGGTAAGATGCGTACCTCGCCACATGCTCTTCCCAGGCTCTTTGTCTCTCCCTCTATCTGAATGAAATAGTAGCCAAGAGGGTAAAACTACGTGTGTGTGAAGCCCTGGTTATGCAGAGAAATACGCACACACACTCCTCTCATCTGTCTTCTAAAGAGTCAATTTTCTCAAAATATAATAAAGAATAGTCCAAGTAAGAAAATAAAAAATAGTTCAACATGGCTCTCTAGTATAATCAGCAAGTTCATCTCAGCTCCTCCCTCATCTTTCTCTTTCTGAGAAAGTCTGATCCCTGAACACAAAAAGCATGACTAAAGCTTAAGAAGCAATGTAAAACAAGAGATGCCAAGAATCTACTGTGGTTAAAGTACATAGAACCTTCCTCAGTCACTCCAGATGGGAGAAGAGAAGGATAAAAGTGTAAAACCTCAGAACATCTGAACATTCATTTTGACCAACAGTTTTTTGTTGTTCTTTTGTTTTGTTTTTGGCCTCCAGGGTTACCACTGGGGCTCAGTGCCTACACTATGAATCCGTTGCTCCTGGTGGCCATTTTCCCCATTTTATTGGACAGGGCATAGAAACTGAGAGAGGAGGGGAGATAGAGAGGGGGAAGACAGACACCTGCAAACCTGCTTCACCACTTGTGAAGCAACCCCCTTGCAGGTGGGGAGATGGGGGCTCAAACTGGGATCCTTGCACAGGTCCTTGTGCTTAGTACTGTATGCACTTAACCCGGGAGCACCACCACCGAGCCCCCTTGGCCAACAGTTTTAGCTAATTTTCAACCAAACTGCTAAGAAGAATTCACAAGGTTAAGACAGTAGAGACATGGGCTCTAACTGCAATTCCATTATAGATCAAGTGGCACTGTCCATGTTTCTTTAGTTTTGATAGAAGTAGAAGGTGACTGAATTTTTTTGTATGTTTCTGATAATGTATTGCTTTTTATAGCTATGTGTATATCTACTGATCCAAATATAATCTAATTTGTTCCTTTTCACGGCATATTTGTAACTGTCACCATCACCACTCCAAATATATGTATATTCTTTTCTTTTTTAAAATATTTATTTATTTATTCTTTTGCTGCCCTTGCTTTATTGTAGTTATTATTGATGTTGGTGTTGTTAGATAGGACAGAGGAATAGAGAGAAGAGGGGAAGAACAGAGAGGGGGAGAGAAAGACACCTGCAGACCTGCTTCACCACCTGTGAAGCGACCCCCCTGCAGGTGGGGAGCTGGGGGCTCGAACCTCGATCCTTGTGCTTTGCACCATCTGAACTTAACCTGCTACACTACCACCCAACTCCCCTATATATAATTTCTTTTCAGACAGAGAAAGAGACAAAGACAGAAAGATAAAGGGAGAGAGGGACACATAATACAACATTTCAACTTTCTCCAGAGAGGTGCAGGCCAGACATATATAAGACAAGGCAGGTACACCACACAAGTAAGCTATTTGGTGGGCCCCTTTGAACTCATCTTAACACCATATATCAAGATACCTACCTGAATTCACCACGATAGAACTTCTGTAAGGCTTCTGAGAAGGAGTGTGTGTATCGAACCGGAAGACATAAATGACCCTCAGACCTTTATTTAAAAGGGATTTGGGGTGGTGTAAAGGGAAGAAGCAAAAACAACTTTAATTATATATGTGCTTTTCTTTGCAAAACTGTCTGTACCTTTAACAGAGAAAAAAAACAGAAATAACAGTTCACCTCCGACTTTTACCTTTTAGTGCACTGCCAGATGGAACCGAGAGCCGTGCTTGCAGAGCAAGTAGGTACTGCACTAAAGCACTTCCCCACTCAGTACCCACCTTTACTGCCATATTAGAGTGCTTCTCAAGTTTCCACATTACAGTAAAAATAAAAACAATATGTCACTGAATGATTACAAAATGCTCTAATGGTATGTGAGTCTATGCACTCAACCTTTATTAAAAATAACTGTTTAATTATTAACTTTGGGCTAAGTAACTTTAGTATTATCTTTAGTAAATTTATCTTTCTCTTTTTGAGAAAATCTGACCAGTGAACACTGAAAGCACAACTAGTGCTTAAGAAGCAATGTAAAACAAGAGATACAAACCATCTACTGTAGTTAAAGTCCATTTTACAATCCCACTCCCCCCAAATAACTAGGAAGTCAAATGATTTTTATCTCTCATATCATAGGTTTCTACTTCCAATTCCATTTAATACTTACATTTATCATACCTGAGCTAAAACTGAAAACTATGTAATTGAAAAGAGCTAGACAGAAGGCAAATTCTACTAAAAGCAGAAAGAGCAATTCTACAGGCCTATATTCCACCACTAGAATGTTTTTGGAACATGGTTCCAACATTCATGGTAGTCACAAACAATGAGGCTTAACCTCATCAACAACTCCCTGCAGCATCAGAGTCATGCAGTATGACTATAGAAAGAAACGATGAAAAGCTTTCAAATTTCCCACCAATAGACACTCTGCAAAAAACAAGTAAAAATGCTTATACTGTCAGGCATTAAACCAGCTCCCCAAACTCCATGCTGCATTGCTGACACTATGGCCTATTTACATAATCATTTGCCAGATCTATCTACTTTCTACCTCGAGACCCGCCCTGCCTGCAGGGTATATTAATCCCACCAGTTAAAGCCCTAGCAACTGTTGCTAAGGACGCTTCCACATTCCCAGCATGCCTTTTGCCTTTCTCCACCCCCTTTCCTAGCCATCTCTGTTCCAACTTGCCACTTCCAGTTTTATCCCATATCCCACTTCTGTTCCTGGTTTCACTCTCTTTCTCTCCCGCTTACCCACCTGGAGAAGGACTGGCATGCAGAGTGGGAGGCAGCCATTGCAGTTTGGTGCCACGTGGCTTAACCCGCTACGCTCACACCTGACTCTAGGGCGCTCCCGTGTGAATAAATAATTGTATTACCACGCCGCCACGAGTTCCTGTATCCTCTCTCCCACCCGCAACACTAGCCTGGCAGTACAAAAAAAAAAAGACTTTTTGTTTACCTTTCTGGGTCAGTGTTGACTCCAATAACTGGCTTAAGTCTGTCTAAGACCTTACTTGCTGCCAGAAGCATTGTGCCATCACCTAGAGGACACACAACACAGGTAGACTCCTGTCATAAAAGAATTCATTTTTTGTTCAGTACTCATAAGCCTCAGGAAAAAAAGATACCACTTGAACACTAGGTTCTTTTTATATTAGCTTTACTCCACTATCTTTCTTTTCTTGTTTTGTTTTGTTTTGTTTCGTTTTGCCTCCAGGGTTATGGCTGGGGCTCAGTGCCTGCACTATGAATTCACTGCTCCTGGAGGCCATTTTTTCCCCCTTTGTTGCCCTTGTTTTAACTGTTGTTGTGGTTATTATTGTTGTTGTTATTGATGTCACTGCTGTTGGATAGGACAGAGAGAAATGGAGAGAGGAGGAAAGAAAGATAGACATGTGCAGACCTGTTTCACCACTTGTGAAGTGACCCCCTGCAGGTGGGGAGCTGGGGGCTCAACTGGGATCCTTGCGCTTTGCGCCATATGCGCTTAACCCACTGTGCTATCGCCTGACCCCCTTTTCTTTCCTTTTTTTTTTAAGAGTTAAAAAAATCTTTATTTTAATGAGATAAGAGACCAGAGCCCTGCTGAGCACCATCAGGTGGTGCTAGGGACTGAACCTGAGACCTCAGAACCGCGGGCAGGAGTGTATTTTGCAGAACCATTAGCTATCTCCCCAGCCTCACCCCTCCTATTTTTCTGCTTGTTATAAGTCTATTCTACACATTTCTGGCCTGTATCCTTCTGTGTTATCTCTCCCACCTAATACATGATTTCTCAACAGTGGTAAGACTGAGATGTTAAGTCAGGGAGTCTTTTGTTGTGGGATGCTGTCCTGTGCATTGCAGGGTAGTTAGCAATATCCCTGGCTCCTACCCACTTGACGCCAGGAGTATGCCCCAACTGAGAACCACTGCTTCAATCCTCTCACTATTATCAAAATCTCTTCACCATTCTGAAAATTGTTCAAACAAAATGTCCAACTTGGGATTTTTCTCTACAAAAAATGCTGTAAATTTAAACCATTAAAAAATTTAATATTAATAAACATCAGGAAAAACTAAGTATATGAGGATTAAAGAGGGATAGAATTTATTGAATCTTAATAAATTCTTAAACAACCTCAATTCTTTTTAAAGAGTGGCACAAGTGAGTTAAGGAGATAGCACAATGGCTATGCAAAAACTTTCATGACTAAAGCACGAGGATCCCAGGCTTTACCCCTAGCAACATTATAAACTAGCGTTGAGTAGTGCTATGGCATGAAGAAAGGGAGGGAAGGAGAAAGGAAGCAAGCTTTGGGCCAGGTGTGGTACACCTGGCAGAATATTCATGTTACAATGAGTGAGGACTCAGACTCAGGTCCCCCAGTCCTCATGTGCAGGGAGAAGCTTCAGGAATGGTGAAGCAGTGCTGCAGGTGTCTTTCTTCCTCTCAATTTCTCTCTATATCTATTAAATAAATAAATAAAATGTTTTTTAAAAGAATTTAAGAGTGGCACAATTGGGCTGAGGAGATAGCATAATGGTAATGTGAAAAACTCTCATGGGAGGCCGGGTGGTAGCACAGCAGGTTAAGTGCATGTGGCGCAAAGCACAAGGACTGGCATAAGGATCCCGGTTCAAGCTCCCGGCTCCCCACCTGCAAGGGGGTTCCTTCATGGGCAGTGAAGCAGGTCTGAAAGTGTCTTTCTCTCCCCCGTCTCCCCCATCTCTCTCAATTTCTCTGTCTTATCCGACAACAACAACAACAGCAATGGAAACAATAACAGTAACAGCAACAAGGGCAACAAAATGGGAAAAATGGCCTCCAGGAGCAGTGGATTTGTAGCACAGGCACCCAGCCAAAACAAAAAACTCTCATGCCCGAAGCTCTGTGCCTTTCTGTATATCTCTTTCATTAAATAATAAAATATATTAAATAAAATATATTTTTAAAAAGAGTGATACAATTAAAGCAAATTAGTTACAATCAATCCTCCAATTCATATTTGAAGTCAAATGCACAACAGACACACAGAATAATATGCAGAGGCTATCACAGTAACCCTGTTCACTAAAAATGTGAAGTGGTAAATAAAAAAGATGTTTGTAAAGCTAAACCTTGTCATAAAAAAAAATCCCAAAATTTGTCTTTATGGTAAAATTCTGAAGTTTTCATTATAAGTATACTATCAAAAGGTTGGGACTATGCAATATGTTAAAAGAGCGTTCTCATAATCCAACATCTCTATAAATCTGTTACCTCCTGCGGCGATAACTGCGTCTGCCCATCGGACAGTTTCTTCATCATATTCTCTCCTCTTTACCAGACGAACCTCAATTCCCTCACTCCTAAGTTAAAAAAATAAAGGTTATATAGAATGTCTTCGTATAATGGAGTATATTTTCTGAGAGACATTAACACAGTGGAGATGTGGAATAAATGTTTCTATAAATAAATCTCATACTTAGCTTTGTAATACTACTTTATTTTCATTAAATTATAATAGATAATTAACTGCAAATTAGAAATCATATGAGTAAATTAAATAGTGCCCCCCCCCCCAAAAAAAAATCTTTGTGCTTTAAAAAAACATCTTCTATAGCTCCTGGTAAATAGCAATACTAACTAGGGCTGATTATTTATTTATTTATTGGATAGAATCAGCCAGAAATGGAGATAAAATGGGGAGATAGAGAAGTAGAAAGACAGAGAGACACCTGCAGCCCTACTTCAACACTCATGAAGCTTTCCCCCTGCAGATGGGGACTGGGGGAACACAAGTTCACTGCACACTGTGCACTCAACCAGGTGCACCACCACCTTGCCCCAGGACTAAATTTTGAGCCCTGCCCCCACATTTAGAAGAATCTCTGTACTGTAGTATCTTCCCTTTTCTCTGACTCTATCAAAATGAAGTCATCCAGAACTGTGAAGCCACAGAAATAACAGAAAACAAACAAACCAAAAAAAACCTGACTCAGAAGACTGACATCTAGAGAGAAGATTTTTCATTATAAATCTGAAATCCACTGTTTAAAACAAATATTCACTGTATGCCAGACACTGAAGCAGTGACTAAAATACTTTGTAATGTCAGGCTCTCACTCTGATTCTCTTATATAAACAGAAACTTATTCACTGACTACATTAAATCCTGAATCAACCAAAGTTTCTATATTTTCAATCATCCTATCATAACAATTTTGTGTAGGAATAAAACTTATGGTGAACCTGAGGCTCAGAAGTCCCAGGTTTAATCCCCTACACCATAAGCCAGAGCTGATCAAATGAAGTTTGCTGTTCACAAAATCAACTCTTCCTAAGAAAAACACCGCCACTCAAGCAGGACTAACAACTTAAAAGCTGTGAAATTCTCAGAGTACAATAAAAATTTCCTTAGAAATAATACTCTCAGATTCATTTACCATAAATGACTGATCTGCAAATGATTTTATAATGGCAATATTTAATAAATAAACCAAGAATTAGCTGCTACATCTAAGGAGTAACTGGTAGTGAAAACCAAAAATTCTAAGTCCTGAGTACAGAAATCCACCCGAATGCTCAGATCCATACACTTACCTTAAACTCTCTAGAATATGTTCTACATTTCTGGTGTGAATACGATGTCGTTCAAGAAGTCCACTGTAGCTAGAGCCTTTCAACGCAAGCTACATTAAAACAAAGCAAATTCTGTCTCATTACATGATATACATACATGTTGTATTTCTTTTAAAAAGCTTATATGAAATAGAATGAAATGTTTAGAGGGTGCATTTCAATTAGTACCTATGAGACTGACAAATTTTAAACTCAACTATAAAATCTGATTTCAGAAAAAAACTGTATTTTGACTGTGATACAAAAACACAGCCTTTGGTTTTCTGAACCAAATAGTCAATAGGATTTCAGAAGTTGTATATTTTACAACTTGAATTTTTTTTTTTCAAATGGATTTTTAACACTGCCTAAGGCTACCTGAAGGTCAAAAAAATCTAATATTTTGAAGGCTGTTAAATGACCTTTGTTCCACTTGGATTTGCAGTTCTGGTGTGTTCAGATTTACGGACTACATGGAATTTATGCTATCCACAGGACAGACTGATTAGTTCCCTGAGCATGGACAAGTTTTAGATATTCTAGTCATTACAATAAATGTTATAATGTCACAATCTGGCCATTAATATTCTTTTAAAAGCATACATAGTATTAATTTCAACTAACTGTAGTTCTTTACGCTTAAATTATGCTTAAATTTATGTCAAAAGTAAAATATTGAGAGTGTAGACATACCCCCAGTGAATTGCTTAACCATCATATAGGAAATCTGTCAATCACGGTGAGTGCTAGAATTCAAAATCATGTTATTTTCTTTCTCCAAATTAACTTATACTCTGCTTCTTTGAGATGCAAATTAATTTTTCAAGAAATTATTCTATCCTTAGAATTGCCTATCAAATTTTTAATTTGAAAGGCAATTCTAAGGATGCACTTATTAAATAATTACTGAAGTATAAAGTAGAATCAATTCTGGTTCTACCATTTTTTTTTGCTTTTATCCTGCTATAAATAAAATTTAAAGGTGCTGACCCATAGATTTCAATTCTGTGTCCAGACTGTTTTGTTTTAATTTTTACTTTGTACAACAAAGAATATGCACCCAGGAACAAAGGCCATTAGTCCCACTCTGCGCACACTATAAATTCTAGTCTGGCGATTCATAAGTTTTTGTGCTTGTTTTCTGTCTCGTCAAACTAAACTCTGAAGTTAAGATTACTTAGCAAGGTAGTGCTAAAAAAAAAAAAATTCATTATAAATGGCAGTGGGGGGCAGAATTTGTAGGAAAATAATTTGACAAAACAAACAAAAATGAAGTTTTCCATCATCTTCACAAGCTTCACTAAAAAAACTAAATTTCCAACTATTTTAACTCTAAACACAAAGTTTGCATTAAAGTTCTCAATACTGGAACAAAAACACCATTCCATAAGTACTTATCCTCAAATTTCTTGTAAACTAATAAATTCATGCTCAGTATATTTACTTGAAGAATTCAAGTTCAAGGCTGGGGAGATTAAGCAGAAGGGCATTGCAAACAACAGTTCAGCATGTCACAAAGAAAAAAGTTTGAGAAACGGAACAGTCTTCAGCTGTGTAGTTAATGCGATTCAGAGTATATTTTATTTTGAAAACTTTTCTATATGGTAGGAATGATTCATAACTGAAAATCTAAACTTTATAAAGACCTCTCAAAAGCTGAGCTTCATGCTTCTTTACTATCTTCCCTGCCCTTTTCACCAACTCTTCTTTCATTTCAGTATTCTCATATATCACTGAACTTACAATAGAAGTTATAGTTTTCCCCACACATTTTGGAATTGTTTATTCACTTTTGATGACTGAATCTAGCATGATGCATATCGCTTAGTGGGCGCCCAATAAATGGATTGTGAATAATTAAAAGGGGCACTTTAAACAAATTAAGCCAATCAACAATCTTACTAAATAATGACTATAGCGACAATGTAAGCAAACATTTTAATTTATTATTATTATTATTTTAAATTGCCACCAGCATTATCGCTGCTAACGCACTGCTCCTGGTAGCTTTTTTTTTTTTTTTAATTTGATAGGCAAGAAACTGACACAGTAAGGGGAAGCAGAGGTTGGGGGCTGGTAACTGACACAGTAAGGGGAAGCAGAGGTTGGGGGCTGGAGAGACAGAGGCACCTCCAGTAGTTGCTTCACCTCTTGGGAAGCCCTCCCCCTACAGATGGGGGTTGGGGCTCCGAACCTGGGTCCTTGCACATGGCAGTATGTGCACTTAACCACATCAACCAGCCCCTAAGCAGTACTTTTAAAGCAGATATAATCTTTAACACTGTTTTTTATTTTTAATAGAAGGCAAAAATTTCAGAACCATAATAACTTCCACAAAATTAACTTTATAAAATGAAAAATATACATATGTAGAGTTAAATTTAGCAAACCTTCAGTGATTTCAATGATATCTCATAACAAATGAGCCTACTTTGAAGTAACCACATCAGTGTTACTTTATGTAAACAATTTACTACTAATAGAAATTTACAAAGTGATTTCTATTGTGGAAGTTAGAATTAATCATGCTGTTCTAAATTACATTATGAAATCATATATAATTTCATTTGCTTTACCTTAAAATTACATGAAATAGAAAAGAAAAAAAAAACACACCAGACATTGTACCTACTTCAAAGTTAAAGAGGCTGATAGCTTAAGTCACTAGTTCAAATTTATAAATAGACTGTGTTGCAAGGATCAATATTCAAATCATATTCTAACACACACACACACACACACACACACACACCCCTTCATCAGGTCATCTTGGCAACTTTGTAACCTTGTGGTTTGTTTGTTTTTAAGAGACTAAGAGCAAGTAAGACAGAGGGAGAGAAGAGATAGATGTCTACAGATAGCACTGCTTTCTCACTGGTTAAGCTGACCTCCTTGCAGGTGGGAACCAGGGATTTGAAATGGGGTCCTGGGACATAGTAATGTGTGCACTCTTCCCACTGAGCTACCAGCAGGCCCCCTCAAATCTCTTGCTCTTAACCTAAGCCTTGTCCACTACATACTAAATGCAAAGGTGCCAATATTCCTAAATTAATGATTTCACTTCTGCTAGAGTCATAAATACTCGATAAGCCATGAAGCTTCAACTAAAATGGTTTAGTTACACAGACCAAGAACTTTTTTGTTCCTTATCATATGCCAATTTGTTGTTAATATTTCGGAGGCTCTGGCTGGGCCGGCTAGCTTCACAGGCGGGTAACAGAGACGCGGAGACAACGGCTGGGCAGGGAAGCTGTATTTCTTTATTCAGGAACAACGATTCATAAACTAAGACAAACTAATCACCAAACAGAACTCTGCTGTCTCTTTGCGGCGGCACAAGCACTCTTTTCTTTTACTCTGGAACTCAGGAACCCTCTCTTACTCTGTCACTCTGGAACTCTCGTACTGGGGAACCCCCTGAAACTCTCCCACTGTGGAACTCTCTCTTACTCTGTAACTCTGAAACTCTCGAACTCAGGAACTCAGGAACCCTCTGCAACTCTGGCACTCTCGAACTCAGGAACCCTCTCTCGGGGTTCCTTGGGGCGGGGCCAAGCGGGCCCGCGAAATTAACTGGACTGATCCGATTCTCTTGGCGGGGGAGGGCTAGAACAAACCAATGTAAAGCATATGACAATTCCCCCTTTTCTTTTTAACTAAACAAGTACGAGAGTTCCAGAGGGCAGAGTTCCTGGGTTCCTGAGTTCCAGAGTAAGAGAGAGAGTGCTTGTGCTGCCGCAAAGAGACAGCAGAGTTCTGTTTGGTGATTAGTTTGTCTTAGTTTGTGAATCGTTGTTCCTGAATAAGGAAATACAGCTGCCCTGCCCAGCCGTTGTCTCTGCGTCTCTGTTACCCGCCGTGAAGCCAGCCAGCCCGGCAAGAGCCTCCGAAATTTTAACAACACCAATTCTACCAGCTTTCAGTCAGAAAGACCAAACTGAAGCTGACTGAATGAACTCTTGAATGTAAAATGTATAGCTGGCCAAATCTCCTGCACAGTGTAGTGGTTATTATTAAGAAAAAATAAATCTGATGTATTTCTTCTCTAAAGCATGTGGTAAATGGCAGTTATAGATATTTTTTAACTTCTCGTTATAATGTTATAATGTCAATGCTAGTGAAATAAAGCCAACTTAGAATTAAGAGAGACAATATTAGCACGTATTACCACTTTTTAAACCCAGAGTTGAACTCATAAAATCAAAAATGTACAATAAGTGGGCCAGCAGGATAGCTCTCCTACAGTGAGCCTGCCTTCTCATGTGCACGGCCCATGCTGGGGCCTGCCCCCCGACACTAGGGGAAGCTTTGTTGCTGGGCTATCTGTCCCTTTCTCCCTGTCTTGCTCTCTATTTATTTATCTAAGAAAAAAAAAAGCTGGCTTTTTTTTTCCAGGATGGCAAAAAAGGGGGGTATCTATAACAATAATAATTATGATAGAGATGGTAGAGAAGGGATGGGAAAGAAATTGGTGTACATGTGTGTCTGTGTATGTGTAAGGGGGGGGAGAGGGAGAAAGAAATGATGACAATAAAAAACTTTTTTTACACTCTCATGGCTCATGAGTTATACTGAGACACTAAAGGTTGAAAATCAAGGTTTTAAAGCACAGTGGTAATTCTGCTAATGTGATATTCAGTATTCGATTAAAAAATATTCAAGTATTTTATGTCTTTATAGCTTTCCTATTCAACTATAAACATTTATGAAAAATAACATAATTTATGGTAAATTTTCCAAGTTTAATCCCTATTCCCCTAAAAAAATCTGTGGGTCAAGTAAAAATTATCTGACTTAATGTTGAATTACAAAATTATAATAGAGGTAAAGATTATCATGTTTCACAGAATATGTTTAATATTGAAAACTCTTTTAGAGTAGTCCAGGAGGTGGCGCACTGGATAGGGCATTGGACTCTTGAGCGTGAGGCCCCAAATTCAATTCTGGTACATGTGCCCCAGCAGCACATGTACCAGAGTTAATGTCTGGTTCTTTCTCTCCTCCTATCTTCTCATGAATAAATAAATAAATTCTTTTAAAAAAAAAAGAAAAAGAAAACTCTTTTAGAGAATTCACATTAGCAATCTCTGCATTAAGTTTTCAGCAGTCAGAACTTCTGGAATACTGGCAGCTGGAAACAAGGCTTTCTGGACTGGAAATACCAGGGGAAAAAAGAACTAAAAATAACTTTGGAAGGTATGGAGATAGTGCAATGTAAGTGCACAGAATCTGGAAGTCTGAGATGCCACAGGCCCCAGGTTTAAGCCCTGGTACCACTATGTCATAGCTGATTAACGCTCTAGTCTCTGTCTGTGCCTCTCTCCTACCTACCTTCATCTCCTTTCCCCTCCCTTCATAAAATAAATCCAAATTTAAAAAGAATGAACAGGGGCTAGGGAAATAGCTCATCTGACAGAGCGCAGAATTGCGCGTCTGAAGCTCCCAGGTCTACTCCCTGCACCACATACTGAAAAGGCACTTCGATTCTCTCATATAATTTAAACAATAAATCTACAATGAAACAGTACATAAAGAGCCTTAGAAACATTTCACCACCATGTTTAGAGGGATGGGAAGGTAAAGAAGATAATGAGTAAAATTACAGTCCTTGCTCTCAAAAAATCTTATAGCATAAAGAAAATAATGATTTACTATATTCTAAAGTAGAAAACTTAAAAAAAAAAAAAAGTGAAAAACACGTAATATGCCCTTGGAGGTAAGTGAGAAGCAGTAGCAAGGCTACCAAAGACAACTTCCTAGGAGAGTAATACTTTGACCTCAATAAAGGAACAAGTGGCTAGCAGGTAAAGGTGCAAATTCTCAAGTAAAAGGGCTGAAACAGTGAAGAGATTGCAGAATGCAAATCAATCTACCCTGAAACACAAAGTTTCACCTACCAACCAAGTTAGCAAAGACCCCAGAATATGTTAAACTGCAGTACTACTTTTTTTTTTCTTTTCAACTGTTCTGCTATGGCTTATGGTGGTTCTTGGAATTCAACTTGAGACCACTGGTGCCTCAGGCATCAGAGTTTTTGCATAACCATTAGGCTAACTCAACCAGCCCAAACAAATACATTTTAAAAGCAAAATAAAGCAAATAACAAATTTGAAAAATTAACTGAAAGTTAGACTTTGACTGAGTTTTCATACTGCAAACTTATTCTGTACAGGATTATCAACCAAGAATAATTTCTTCCTATCACTTGTTTCTAGTCAGAAAATCATGAGACTTCAGGGTACAAAATTCTATCAACACTCCATCTTTCACTTGCATTTTAACAGTTCTCTTAGCAGAGACATTCTTTACAATAAGGTCACGAGAGCCCTCTGATAACAAGGCTCAGGTTACCATGACACTACAGATATAATCAAGTATTTGTTTTCTCTCTCTCTCTCACACACACACACACAGAGAGAGAGAGAGAGAAACAAAAGGAAGCCACCCCAGAGTAGAAGGGGCCAGGCTAGCAGCAGACCAGATGAATTATCATGCTGGCCCTTATCCAACTGCCTTTATACCCAATCACACATGCGTGTCTTCCTGTCTTTCACCTCACTAACAGAGCAAACAATATTAACCAGTGTGCTAGTCCAACTGCAGACCCCCATTGAGGAACAATGTCACACAGCCAGGAATTCCTCGTGTCTGGCCTGGGATCTACCTAATGCTATTTCACTCCAAGTACTACTTTTAATATAATGAAAAGCAGACTCAAATCAGTATGAAGCTAATCCAACAAAATGCCGATTATATAACCAGTTTCACTGCCCAGTGATACAAATGTTTTCTACACAAGTTTTACCCCAAGGTTTTCTTATCCTGAAGAGCATTATCTAGTGGTACAGAAACATTTACCTGGTAGAGATTTCTTCTCAGGTACTCAAAGAGGGTACTCTAGATAGTCTGATTTTTAAAGACTTATTGATCCACCCTCATTTAAAGGTCTTTTGGAACCTTAAGACAGCAGGAACCTCACATCTCCACTATAGAGCCCCTACTTCCCCCAGTCCTGGAACCCTTGGATAGAGCCCACTTTCCCGTATGCGTCTCCCAATCCATACCAAATAATATTGCATCCACCGATCACAACCTAACCAACGCAACGATTGCCACCTCAACATGCTTCACCTCAGACTGTGTCCAGAGACTTCACGTGTGGAATGACAACCCTTCAGCTTCATTACTCGGGTGAGACCTTTCCTTTTATAGTACACTCTAATTTCATCTCAGGTGGTTCACTTTCTAACAAAGTCCCATAACCTAGATATACACCAGTTTCTGTGAGAGAGAGCTTATGTTCACACGTATCCATAAACTACTGCAAAATATATGCCTGAAAGCAGAAGTACACTAGAGTTTGCTGTAAGTACCCCCCCCCCCAACACTTCCTCTCCACTATTCCAAGCTTTGGGTCCATGATTGCTCAACAATTTGTTTGGCTTCGTATGTTAACTCTCTTTTCAGCCACCAGGTGCCAGATGCCATCAGGATGCTGGCCAGGCTTCCCTGGACTGAAGACCCCACCAATGTGTCCTGGAGCTCAGCTTCCCCAGAGACACACCTTACTAGGGAAAGAGAGAGGCAGACTGGGAGTATGGACCGACCAGTCAACGCCCATGTTCAGCGGGGAAGCAATGACAGAAGCCAGACCTTCCGCCTTCTGCAACCCTCAATGACCCTGGGTCCATGCTCCCAGAGGGCTAGAGAATGGGAAAGCTATCATGGGAGGGGGTGGGTTATGGAGATTGGGTGGTGGGAATTGTGTGGAGTTGTACCCCTCCTACCTTATGGTTTTGTTCATTAATCCTTTCTTAAAAAAATTTAAAAAAAAGATACAATAAAAAAATAATAATAAAGTTCAGAAACCCAAGAATTAATCTAATTCAAATGACAGTAATTTTCTTGAGGCCTTAAAAAACTTACCCAATTTCCAAAACTGCCAAAGGGCTTTGGCAGCTACCTAGTCTAATAATTCTAGAGTGAAAACACTTTGAAGACTATCAATAGCACACAAGAAGTTGCCATTTTCACCCAAGAGACCTGAGAAGTTAAAGGATGCAGGAAATTAACCAAGCAAAATTAGGGCCTAAAACTCCAAGTCCCTAAGCCCCAGTTCCTATACTATTATCATACCACTCTAACCATTTTAAACTTTTTTAGAGAGATGTCCATATTATTATGTGGAAAATGTATGTATACACAGGAGCAGAGAATTTCTAAAAGGTGTACCCTGAAAAATTCACACTACAAACCTAGACACACATCTTTTCCTAAAATAGAAACAAGGTACTTGCTTCTGATGTATTCTCTGACTCCAATTTCACTCCGTAACACAAAAATTAGTACAAATTCTAGATCAAGATGTTTGCTGATTCACTCTTTAGATGACACAAATGTTTTTACAACATGCTACCATCCAGTGCTTATGGAAAGAAAACAAACCTACATCTAGTGCTTCTATTATGAATAATTGGACTCAAAAAAACTGAAGCTCAACACAGCTTCTGTACTGAAGCAAAACTACTAACAATTTTATTTTGATGCCTCTACAAATATTTTGCTGAAGATTAGAAATCACACCAGAAATTTAATAAACAGGCCGCCTTGTCTTGTGTGGAAGTCTACAAAATCATGGTTTTAGGCATATGATTCCAAAGTCATTCAAGACTTATCTGCGTCAACAATTAGAAACAGCCAGTGGAGATTTTCCAGACACACAGTTCATGGAGCAATATTACTCCTCTCTCTTTCAATATCAGTAGCTGGGGGCAAGGAGAGGAAGATATGTAGTGGGTAATCTGGGCTCTTTACACGGGCGAGTTCACATCCCTGGCATCACATATGTGAGGGGCCCAGGCTCTCTCTAAGCCATGAGGGGCCCTGGTTCTCTCTCTCTCTCTCTCTAAGCCATGAGGGGCCCTGGCTCTCTCTCTAGCCTGTGATAGGCCCTGGTTCTCTCTCTAAGCCTGTGATGGGCCCTGATTCTCTCCCTCTCTCTCTCTAAGCCTGTGATAGGCCCTGGTTCTCTCTCTCTCTCTCTCTAAGCCATGAGGGGCCCTGGTTCTCTCTCTAAGCCTGTGATGGGCCCTGATTCTCTCCCTCTCTCTCTCTAAGCCTGTGATGGGCCCTGATTCTCTCCCTCTCTCTCTCTAAGCCTGTGATAGGCCCTGGTTTTCTCTCTCTCTCTCTCTCTCTCTAAGCCATGAGGGGCCCTGGTTCTCTCTCTAAGCCTGTGATGGGCCCTGATTCTCTCCCTCTCTCTCTCTAAGCCTGTGATGGGCCCTGATTCTCTCCCTCTCTCTCTCTAAGCCCGTGATGGGCCCTGGTTCTCTTTCTAAGCCCGTAATGGGCCCTGGTTCCCTCTCTCTAAGCCCGTGATGGGCCCTGGTTCTCTCTCTAATCTTGTGATGGGCCCTAGTTCTCTCTCTCTAAGCCCGTGATGGGCCCTGGTTCTCTCTCTAGCCTGTGATAGGCCAAGGTTCTCTCTCTCTCTCTAAGCCCGTGATGGCCCCTGGTTCTCTCTCTGTCTCTAAGCCCGTGATGGGCCCTGGTTCTCTTTAAGCCTGTGACGGGCCCTGGTTATTTCCCTAATCCTGTGGTGGGTCCTAGTTCTCTCTCTCTAAGCCCGTGATGGGCCCTGGTTCTCTCTCTAGCCTGTGATAGGCCATGGTTCTCTCTCTCTCTCTAAGCCCGTGATGGGCCCTGGTTCTCTTTAAGCCTGTGACGGGCCCTGGTTATTTCCCTAATCCTGTGGTGGGCCCTGGTTCTCTCTAAGCCATGATGGGCCCTGGTTCTCTCTCTCTAAGCTATGATGGGCCCTGGTTCTCTCTCTAAGCCCATGATGGGTCCTGGTTCTCTCTCTAAGCCATGATGGGCCCTGGTTCTCTCTCTAAGGCTGTGATGGGCCCTGGTCCTCTCCCTAATGCTGTGATGGCCCCTGGTTCTCTCTCTGTCTCTAAGCCATGATGGGCCCTGGTTCTCTTTAAGCCTGTGACGGGCCCTGGTTATTTCCCTAATCCTGTGGTGGGCCCTGGTTCTCTCTCTCTAAGCCCTGTGATGGGCCCTGGTTCTCTATCTAACCCATGATAGGCCCTGGTTCTCTACTAACCCTGTAATGGGCCCTGGTTATCTCTTTAAGCCAGTGATAGACCCTGGTTCTCGCTCTAATCCTATGATGGGCTTGGCTCTATGAGCGGAAGCCTTGTACCTTCACTCTGCCTTAGACATCTTCTGTAATATTCCATTGCACATACAGGCCTCCCATTTTCTTCCCTGCACACAAGTAACCGTTGCTTTCAAACCAATTCTTGGACCAAATAGGGCCACATTTCAGCAGGAAGCAGGCTAACCTAGAGACAGCAGACACTGGGGCTCACTAAGTGGACACTCACACTCTAGGCAGGCTCACCCAGTGGTCTCTACGCTCTAAGCAAGATCACCCAGTGGGCTCTCACGCTCAGCAGGCTCACCCAGTGGGCTCTCACTCTCAGCAGACTCACCCAGTGGGCTCTACGTTCTAAGCAGGCTCACCCAGTGGGCTCTCACTGTCAGCAGGCTCACCCAGTGGGCTCTCACTGGCAGGATCAACCAGTGGGCTCTCACTGGCAGGATCAACCAGTGGGCTCTCACTGGCAGGATCAACCAGTGGGCTCTCACTCTCAGCAGGCTAGCCCAGGGGGCTCTCACTGTCAGCAGGCTCACCAGTGGGCTCTCACTGTCAGCAGACTCACCCAGTGGGCTCTCACTCAAGCAGGCTCACCCAGTGGGCTCTCACTGTCAGCAGGCTCACCCAGTGGGCTCTCACTCTCAGGAGGCTCACCCAGTGGGCTCTCACTCTCAGCAGGCTCACCCAGTGGACTCTCACTGTCAGCAGGCTCACCCAGTGGGCTCTCACTGTCAATAGGCTCACCCAGTGGGCTCTCACTGTCAGCAGGCTCACCCAGTGGGCTCTCACTGTCAGCAGGCTCACCCAGTGGGCTCTCACTCTCAGCAGGCTCACCCAGTGGGCTCTCACTGTCAGCAGGCTCACCCAGTGGGCTCTCACTGTCAGCAGGCTCACCCAGTGGGCTCTCACTGTCAGCAGGCTCACCCAGTGGGCTCTCACTGTCAGCAGGCTCACCCAGTGGGCTCTCACTGTCAGCAGGCTCACCCAGTGGACTCTCACTGTCAGCAGGCTCACCCAGTGGGCTCTCACTGTCAGCAGGCTCACCCAGTGGCTCTCACTGTCAGCAGGCTCACCCAGTGGACTCTCACTGTCAGCAGGCTCACCCAGTGGGCTCTCACTGTCAGCAGGCTCACCCAGTGGGCTCTCACTGTCAGCAGGCTCACCCAGTGGGCTCTCACTGTCAGCAGGCGCACCCAGTGGGCTCTCACTGTCAGCAGGCTCACCCAGTGGCTCTCACTGTCAGCAGGCTCACCCAGTGGACTCTCACTGTCAGCAGGCTCACCCAGTGGGCTCTCACTGTCAGCAGGCTCACCCAGTGGGCTCTCACTGTCAGCAGGCTCACCCAGTGGCTCTCACTGTCAGCAGGCGCACCCAGTGGGCTCTCACTGTCAGCAGGCGCACCCAGTGGGCTCTCACTCTCAGCAGGCTCACCCAGTGGGCTCTCACTGTCAGCAGGCGCACCCAGTGGGCTCTCACTGTCAGCAGGCTCACCCAGTGGGCTCTCACTCAGCAGGCTCACCCAGTGGGCTCTCACTGTCAGCAGGCTCACCCAGTGGCTCTCACTCAGCAGGCTCACCCAGTGGGCTCTCACTCAGCAGGCTCACACAGTGGGCTCTCAAACTCAGCAGGCTCACCCAGTAGCTCTCACTGTCAGCAGGCTCACCCAGTGGGCTCTCACTCAGCAGGATCACCCAGTGGGCTCTCACTCAGCAGGCTCACCCAGTGGCTCTCACTCAGCAGGCTCACCCAGTGGGCTCTCACTCAGCAGGCTCACCCAGTGGGCTCTCACTCAGCAGGCTCACCCAGTGGGCTCTCACTCAGCAGGCTCACCCAGTGGGCTCACTGTCAGCAGGCTCACCCAGTGGGTTCTCACTGTCATCAGGCTCACCCAGTGGGCTCACTGTCAGCAGGCTCACCCAGTGGGCTCTGTCAGCAGGCTCACCCAGTGGCTCTCACTCAGCAGGCTCACCCAGTGGGCTCTCACTGTCAGCAAGCTCACCCAGTGGGCTCTCACTCAGCAGGCTCACCCAGTGGGCTCTCGCTGTCAGCAGGCTCACCCAGTGGCTCTCACTGTCAGCAGGCTCACCCAGTGAGCTCTCACTGTCAGCAGGCTCACCCAGTGGGCTCTCACTGTCAGCAGGCTCACCCAGTGGCTCTCACTGTCAGCAGGCTCACCCAGTGGGCTCTCACTGTCAGCAGGCTCACCCAGTGGGCTCTGTCAGCAGGCTCAACCAGTGGGCTCTCACTGTCAGCAGGCTCACCCAGTGGGCTCTCACTCCACAGGCTCAACCAGTGGTTCTCACTCTCAGCAGGCTCACCCAGTGCGCTCTCACTCAGCAGGATCACCCACTGGGCTCTCTCAGCAGGCTCACCCAGTGGGATCTCACTGTCAGCAGGCTCACCCAGTGGGCTCTCACTGTCAGCAGGCTCACCCAGTGGCTCTCACTGTCAGCAGGCTCACCCAGTGGGCTGTCACTCAAGCAGGCTCACCCAGTGGGCTCTGTCAGCAGGCTCACCCAGTGGCTCTCACTCAGCAGGCTCACCCAGTGGGCTCTCACTGTCAGCAAGCTCACCCAGTGGGCTCTCACTGTCAGCAGGCTCACCCAGTGGCTCTCACTGTCAGCAGGCTCACCCAGTGGGTTCTCACTGTCATCAGGCTCACCCAGTGGGCTCTCACTGTCAGCAGGCTCACCCAGTGGGCTCTCACTGTCAGCAGGCTCACCCAGTGGGCTCTCACTGTCAGCAGGCTCACCCAGTGGGCTCTCACTGTCAGCAGGCTCACCCAGTGGGCTCTCACTGTCAGCAGGCTCACCCAGTGGGTTCTCACTGTCATCAGGCTCACCCAGTGGGCTCTCACTGTCAGCAGGCTCACCCAGTGGGCTCTCACTGTCAGCAGGCTCACCCAGTGGGTTCTCACTGTCATCAGGCTCACCCAGTGGGCTCTAACTGTCAGCAGGCTCACCCAGTGGGTTCTCACTGTCAGCAGGCTCACCCAGTGGGCTCTCACTGTCAATAGGCTCACCCAGTGGGCTCTCACTCTCAGCAGGCTCACCCAGTGGGCTCTCACTGTCAGCAGGCTCACTCAGTGGGTTCTCACTGTCAGCAGGCTCACCCAGTGGGCTCTCACTCTCAGCAGGCTCACCCAGTGGGCTCTCACTGTCAGCAGGCTCACCCAGTGGGCTCTCACTGTCAGCAGGCTCACCCAGTGGGCTCTGTCAGCAGGCTCACCCAGTGGGCTCTCACTGTCAGCAGGCTCACCCAGTGGGCTCTGTCAGCAGGCTCACCCAGTGGGCTCTCACTCAGCAGGCTCACCCAGTGGGCTCTCACTGTCAGCAGGCTCACCCAGTGGGCGCTCTCTCCAGGGTCACCGAGCCCCAGGTTGCGTGTTGTGTCTGCAGCCCCACACACCCACCCTGGCTGCTGCCCTGAGCTGTCACCCACCTTTAATGCTGACCCCGGTGACCCCATGGCTGCAGCCCCCTCCCAAGGACAGACTGGCGCCCTGACTCCCAGGACAGATTCCTGCCCCGACTCCAGATGATTCCGAGACACTGAGTCCCAGGTCAGACTGTGAGACCCTGATTTCGAGACCGTGATGCCAGGTCCCCGAGCCCCAGGACAGACTGACGCCGAGCCCCAGGACAGACTGACGCCCCGACCCGACCCCCAGGACAGACTGACGCCCCAACCCCGACCCCCAGGACAGACTGACGCCCTGACCCCAACCTCCAGGACAGACTGACACCCCGACCCCGACCCCCAGGACAGACTGACGCCCCAGACCCTGACCTCCAGGACAGACTGACGCCCCAGACCCTGACCCCCAGGACAGACTGACGCCCCGACCCTGACCTCCAGGACAGACTGACGCTCCCGACCCCGACCCCCAGGACAGACTGACGCCCCCGACCCCGACCCCCAGGACAGACTGACGCCCCAACCCCGACCCCCAGGACAGACTGACGCCCCAGACCCTGACCCCAGGACAGACTGACGCCCCGACCCGACCCCCAGGACAGACTGACGCCCCAGACCCTGACCCCCAGGACAGACTCATGCCCTGACCCCGACCTCCAGGACAGACTGATGCCCCAGACCCCGACCCCCAGGACAGACTGACGCCCCGACCCCAACCTCCAGGACAGACTGACGCCCCAGACCCTGACCCCCAGGACAGACTGATGCCCCAGATCCCGATCCCCCAGGACAGACTGACGCCCCAGATCCCGATCCCCCAGGACAGACTGACGCCCCAAACCCTGACCCCCAGGACAGACTGATGCCCTGACCCCGACCCCCAGGACAGACTGACGCCCCAGACCCCGACCTCCAAGACAGACTGACGCCCCAGACCCCGACCCCCAGGACAGACTGACGCCCCAGACTCTGACCCCAGGACAGACTGACGCCCCAGACCCTGACCCCAGGACAGACTGACGCCCCGACCCTACCCCCAGGACAGACTGACGCCCCAGACCCTGACCCCCATGACAGACTGACGCCCCCGACCCCGACCTCCAAGACAGACTGACGCCCCGACCCGACCCCCAGGACAGACTGACGCCCCAGACCCCGACCCCCAGGACAGACTGATGCCCCGACCCTGACCTCCAGGACAGACTGACGCCCCAGACCCTGACCCCCAGGACAGACTGATGCCCATACCCCGACCTCCAGGACAGACTGACGCTCCCGACCCCGACCCCCAGGACAGACTGACGCCCCCGACCCCGACCCCCAGGACAGACTGACGCCCCAACCCCGACCCCCAGGACAGACTGATGCCCCGACCCTGACCTCCAAGACAGACTGACGCCCCAGACCCTGATCCCCAGGACAGACTGACGCCCCAGACCCTGACCCCAGGACAGACTGGCGCCCCGACCCGACCCCCAGGACAGACTGACGCCCCAGACCCTTACCCCCAGGATAGACTCATGCCCCGACCCCACCTCCAGGACAGACTGACGCCCCAGACCCCGACCCCCAGGACAGACTGACGCCCCGACCCCAACCTCCAGGACAGACTGACGCCCCAGACCCTGACCCCCAGGACAGACTGATGCCCCGACCCTGACCTCCAGGACAGACTGACGCCCCAGATCCCGATCCCCCAGGACAGACTGACGCCCCAAACCCTGACCCCCAGGACAGACTGACGCCCCGACTCCGACCTCCAGGGCAGACTGACGCTCCCGACCCCGACCCCCAGGACAGACTGACGCCCCAGACCCCGACCTCCAAGACAGACTGACGCCCCAGACCCCGACCCCCAGGACAGACTGACGCCCCAGACCCTGACCCCAGGACAGACTGACGCCCCGACCCTACCCCCAGGACAGACTGACGCCCCAGACCCTGACCCCCAGGACAGACTGACGCCCTGACCCCAACCCCCAGGACAGACTGACGCCCCAGACCCTGACCCCCAGGACAGACTGACGCCCCTACCCGACCCCCAGGACAGACTGACGCCCCGACCCGACCCCCAGGACAAACTGACGCCCCAGACCCTGACCCCAGGACAGACTGACGCCCCGACCCTACCCCCAGGACAGACTGACGCCCCAGACCCTGACCCCCAGGACAGACTGACGCCCTGACCCCGACCCCCAGGACAGACTGACGCCCCAGACCCTGACCCCCAGGACAGACTGACGCCCCTACCGGACCCCCAGGACAGACTGACGCCCCTACCCGACCCCCAGGACAGACTGACGCCCCGACCCGACCCCCAGGACAGACTGACGCCCCAGACCCTGACCCCCAGGACAGACTGACGCCCCGACCCTACCCCCAGGACAGACTGACGCCCCAGACCCTGACCCCCAGGACAGACTGACGCCCCGACCCTACCCCCAGGACAGACTGACGCCCCAGACCCTGACCCCCAGGACAGACTGACGCCCTGACCCCGACCCCCAGGACAGACTGACGCCCCCGACCCCGACCCCCAGGACAGACTGACGCCCCGACCCGACCCCGGCCGCGGCGGGCACCCACCAGCTGCCGCAGGTCCTCCTCCGAGAGCTCCGCGTAGCGGTACCGCTGCTGCTCGAACTCGTAGCGGGTGGTCTTCGCCACCACCACCACCCGGGACGGGCGGAAGCCGTCGGGGCGGCCGCCACAGCCCGCCAGCTCGCGCGGCTGCCCCCCGAGACGCGGCCCCGCGCCCGGACCCCTGAGCGCCGCCGCCCCGCCCGCGCCCCTCAGCGCCGCCGCCCCGCCGCCCGCGCCCCTCAGCGCCGCCGCCCCGCCGCCCGCGCCCCTCAGCGCCGCCGCCCCGCCCGCCACGCGGCAGCCGCCCAGCAGGAGGCTTCGGCAGCACGTCATCGCCGGCCCCGGACGCCCGGGCTCCGGACTCCCGCTCCGCTCCCGCCAGCGGCGCCCGCGCTTAAGTGCGGGCCGCGCCACGAGGGGGCTGGGCCGAGGCACCGCCGGGCAGGCGGGGAAAGCGGAGCGACGCGGGGCGGGACGGGGCGGGACGCAGCGAGGGGTGGAGGGAGGCGTGGCGGGAGGTCCAGGGCGCCGGCGCCGGGGTGTGCGTGAACCTCCGACCGCGCCTGCGCGGTGGCCGCCGCGCCGCCTCAGTCTCCGACTCCACCCCCTTCCCAGAGGCGCTCCCGGGTTTTCAGCCAATCAGAGCCCGTCGCTGCTGCAGAGGCTAAAGAGTTGCGGGGATTGGCTGGGGCCGGGGCCGAGGGGCTGCGGGGATTGGCTGGTGCCCAGGGCCGAGGGCCTGCGGCGATTGGCTGGGGCCCAGGGCCGAGGGGCTGCGGCGATTGGCTGGACCCCAGGGCCGAGGGCCTGCGGGCATTGGCTGGGGCCGGGGCTGCGTTCCATGCGGGGCTGCACCGAGGCTGCGCGGTCCCCTGCGCGGGCTGCGCGCCCTTATAGTTGCGGGGCGACCCCGGACGTGGGGGTCCCCACCCCACCGCCCGCACGTGACAGCTCGCAGGGAGCCTTGCGACCGCCCTGGCGGCTGCGGCGCAGCACCCCGGCCTGCCCGACCCTCTGCTGCAGCTGCGCCTCGGCTTCAGGCTCTCAAAGGAGAGCAAGCGGGTAGGCGGCTCATGGCTCTGCCGCCTGAGGCTTTGAGGTTCCGGGCTCAACCCCCTCCGGCCTGAACTGAGCAGGGCTCTGGGAAGAATAAAAATGCAAATGAAAGGCGGAGCCCCGGTCCTGCCTTCGTCCCAGGCTGCAGAATGACCGCTGGGGTCCGCAGAGGCCACGCCGCCCGCCTGCGCCCTTGGCCAGAGTCCCAAGCCGGGATCGTGGGGGGGAACGACCCCCCGAGAACCCCCAGCGCAGTGGCCGCAGGGCACCGGGAGGACGGCGTGCTGGACGGGCGTTTCTGGGCGGGAGAGAGGGAATGAAGGGTTAGACTTTCTCCTAGAGGCAGATGAGTCCCGAAGGCCGTGTTTGATGACTATTGATCCGGCTTTGGAGCGCCGAGCTGGAGAGGAGGGCGGGCACGGGCTGGCGAGGGGCACGTGGGGGCCGGACAGGACGAGGGGCACGTGGGGCCGGACAGGACGAGGGGCACGTGGGGGCCGGACAGGACGAGGGGCACGTGGGGCCGCAGACAGGATGAGGGGCACGTGGGGGCACGGGCTGGCGAGGGGCACGTGGGGGCCGGACAGGACGAGGGGCACGTGGGGCCGGACAGGACGAGGGGCACGTGGGGGCCGGACAGGACGAGGGGCACGTGGGGCCGCAGACAGGATGAGGGGCACGTGGGGGCCGGACAGGACGAGGGGCACGTGGGGGCCGCAGACAGGACGAGGGGCACGTGGGGGCTGGACAGGACGAGGGGCACGTGGGGCCGCAGACAGGACGAGGGGCACGTGGGGGCCGGACAGGACATGGGGCACGTGGGGGCCGGACAGGACGAGGGGCACGTGGGGGCCGGACAGGACGAGGGGCACGTGGGGCCGCAGCCTCCTGCTCACTCCTCAGATCCACTTGCTTTGCCACTTGCAGCCTGGTTGTAGTTCGAGCAGTATCAGCAGCTCACCCTGGGACTTTGGGCATCTTTCTGGTCATCAGATCTACACCTTAGAATGAGGGAACTGGACTAGAGTGACAGTGGGGTTCAGAGGACAATAGGGTAGAGGCCTGGGTGAGGAAACACTCAGTTGATCCACTGGGCAGAAAGGGAAAAAGTCTAGGTGGGGCCACTGCAGTAGCTCACTCAGAGCTGCACTGCTTGGGCTCTGCAGACCAGGTTCCAGCCCACCACTCTGGAGGAAGCTTCTGGACCGTGTGGTCTTTTCACTCTCTCTGCCTTGATCGCTATCTAAAAAGATCAATCTAGAAAACATATATTGCATCAGCCTGAGTTCCCACTTTACAAATGACTGAGAATGCTAATCTATTTCCAGGTACACATTTATCTCTATTGACATCTTCAGTGTTGATCAAAGTGACCGTTTGTTTTGGATTTCATTCCCTTCCACTTCCTCAGGCATAGTCCATCCAGTCATACCCTAAATATATATTTCATTCTCCTCCCCCACTGGATTTTATTCATTGTTTAAACATTTTCATATCTCTCTACCACTTTTAAATGCCAACTTCCTAAGCCTGAGAAAGTTTTTGTTTTTTTTTTGAAAAACTTTATTGGTAACTGAAAAAATAATGTGCTAAAGTATAGGCACTTCCTATGATTCATTGTGCTTTATGAAAGAAAGAAGACAACCACAGCTACTGCTGTGAACGTGAACTTGATTTATAGTTAATACTTAACCTTTCATAGTATTCAAGATAATTCAGTGGGGATTTTTTCTTCTCTCTCATGAGTAAAGTTTTCAGGAACTTTAGCAGGAGTTAAGTGTGAATTATAATGAGACACATGAATTTTTGGAAACAAGGCCATGTAGGGTTATCTCAGAGACAGAGACAGAAACGCTTTCCACTAGGCAATCCTCTACATGTGTCTTGCTTTTGTAAAATGGGTGTTTACTCAGCATTGAGGAAATCCTTGCAGTGTGCATTCTAGAAAAGGAAAACATTTATGGATGAATTAACTAAAAATGAAAATGTCTACACTATCGAAGTCTGATCTTTTTAGTATTGTCTGTCTTCTCTTTACAACTAAAATTCTTGAAAGGGTTCGTCATTATTGTATCTTGGACTCCTATTCATTGCTGTCTGTTGTGGTCTAGGGTCTCTCCACCATTTCACTGATTACTGCGCGTCCCACAGTTACCAAAAGATCTGATTCTAAATTCAGAAAATATTTTTCAGCCCTTAAATAGACTTGCTATGTTCACCACACTTGAAATAGCTATTTCCTCTTGACATCTGTTTCTTTCTGTCTCCCAGTGCCTTATTCCCTAACGTTCTTTCTATCCCTCTGTCCTCCTCCTGGGCTCTTCTTTGGCTCATGTTCAGGACAAGCCACAAACACTTCCTTCTCATTCTTCTGCACGAGTCTCAATATTGTGCAATGGTAAGCACTTAGGCAATGGGCTTAAAAGGCAAGTTCCGCCCTTGCCATTTATTGACATCGTCAGCTTTTCTCTTAACCTCTCTGACCCGACTTTGGTTCATAAAATATAATTGTTACTGTGCAGTTGCAAATACAGCCCCTTTCCTCTTCCAAGAGTGAAGCTGTTGCCACTCTAACCCAGATTCTCTCTTGAGCTTCAGCTCCTCAGTTCGAACTTCCACATAGGTGAAACTGGAGACAAGAGTTGTGGGTGGGGCATAGGGTAGGACTTGGGCTGGGGGTGAGGTACTACACTAAAGCAAAGGACTGGGGAAGGAACAGAGAGGGGGTCATGGGGGGTCCTAGCTTGGGGGGAGAGTGTGTTGCAGATATTCATGGTGTGAAATGGAGGCCATGTGTAGACAATTGTGCCATAAATTATTAATCACCAAATAAAATGAAAAAAAAAAAAAACAGTGCATGCCAATGATAAGGATTTTATATTTTATGGTTCCTGTGATCCAGGCACTCGGTCAGTTGTCAGCTGTACACAAGAACCAGGAAAATCACAGAAGAACGAATTCAATGATATTAAAACACTGGATATGTTGACAAATAGTGCTTCACCTCTTCCCTGAATGGGGATGAGAATGAACATGCGGAGACACAGATCTCGGTTCTGCTGGACTTCAGTTTAGTGCAACCTTGGTGTTAACTGCTGCAGATGTCTCCCTGTTCCTGTTATGCTTCCTCTTGTGCTAGAGCTTTTCTTCTGTGTGTTTTCCTTTCTCTCTGCCATTTCTCCTTCCCTCTTTCACTCAAGGACTAGGTTAACCTGTGGAGGTATGCACTGCTGGAATGTGCACTTTCCGTCCTTTCACATGGGCTCGTCTCCATTTTCTGAGTCACTGCTTAACTCAGAAATAATGAGGGGCTGGGCAGCAGCGCACCTGGTGAAGCACACACATTACAACGCACAAGGATATGGGTTTGAGCCCCCAGTCCCCACCTACAAGGGGAAAACTTCATGAGTGGTGAAGCGGGGCTGCAGGGGTCTCTCTGTCTCCTTCCCTCTCTATCTCTGCCTCCCCTCTCTATCTGTCAATATTGACTTTAACTGCACATGGCTGTTGGTAGATGCTTACTGGTAAGGAGATTAAATACACAGAACATCTTTATCAGCAATATTTAGAAATATTGCTCATTTTAAACATGACATTTTCAGATAATTAAATCCTTCTTAACTTATGAGCAACAACATTAAAAAATTAGACTTTTGGGTGTCAGGCAGTAACTGACCTGGTTGAATACACACATCACAGTCATTAAGGACCTGGGTTCAAGCCCCTGGCTCCCACCTGTAGGGCGGTGGGGTGGGGTTTCATCAGTAGTGAAGCACAGCTGCAGGTGTCTCTCCGTCCCCTCCCTGCCTCCTCCTTCCCGCTCAACATCTCTCTTTCTCTATCCAAAATCAGCAAGATATTATTTAAACAAATTAGACTTTGGGGGCTGGTGAGACAACATAATGTTTATGCAAAAGACTTTCAAGCCTGGAATTCTGAGGCTCAGTCCCATACACTACCCTCAGCCAGAGCTGAGCAGTGCTCCGGTCTTGCTATCTTTCTGTAACTCATTAAAATCAGCAAGTACAATTTAAAATATCAGGCTTTTTATGATTTCTGTAGCATCTTAGCATTTGCCTACAACACCTCTGGAGGAGGTAGTAACTGGAAAGGGGGAGATGGCCGTGAAGGAGGTGCTCACACGATCGGCATTTACTTTGTATCTGTCTTCCATAATTTCTGGACTCATATGAACACAGTTACGTTACTCTTTCTAAAAGTGGAATGCAGTACACATGTAGATTTCATAACTACATCACTTGTGATAAGAATACTTTGCTATTTAATCTTTATTTCAAATAAATATTTTAATACCAATTAATTTTTTGACAGACTCTTCTATTGTTGACTATATGAATATAAAAGATACTTATACATTTTATTTTAAACAAATAAACCATTTATCTGATCAAGATAATTGTATCTCTTGGTTCTCTGTTTTACTAAGTCAAGCTGTTTAGGGTCATGCTTTGTATGTTTTCTGCATTTTTCATCTTGATTATATTGGTGTACTAGGTTAAACGTGCTATTTCACCAAGCTCTGCAAATGCTCTTTGATAGGTTCTTAAATTTTATATGATTGAAAAGCCTTTAGGATAAGGAGAAAGATTAAAAGTTGAAAAAGTGCTTGTTCACATGCTGCCTTGGTCAACATATCACTCAGCTCACTGTGGAGTAGAACTCAAGGCTAAAGAAAACCACTTTTGGAATTCTTCTGTAGTGAATGTTCTGTTCATATCCTCTGCCCATATAGACCAGGTCCCATGAGATAGAGCGTATGTTCATGTCCATAATTTAGGGCAAAATAAATACCTGAAAGCAAAAAAGCACAATAGTCTGCAGTGAGTCAGTATATGCAGCAAACAAGTGGAAAGACCTAAAAAAGACACCATAAAGTTCCTAATGAAATAGTGTCTACTTAGACCTAGATACCCTCCTCATCTACCTCCTATTACACTTCCCTTAGTCACTCCAAAGCTAACCTTATTAAAGCAAGGACTGCAAAAGCTGAATGAGGGCAAGAGACTGGCATACTTTAACGATGACTCTTTAGTCACTATCAGGCCACCCCATCAGCTGAGGCCCTAGTCGGGGAGTCCTGAGATTCCCACACAGACATGATGGGCCTAGACCTTGAATAAATCCCTCTCTCCATTGTTACCAGTCATCTCTATGAGGAACAAAACAATAGACCCCTTTGTGGGCCCCCATAGGACCTTGCCCTCAACTTGGATCAACCACTGTAGAGAATGTTCCATCCTCTGAAGGGAGGCTGGACAACATACTCTATCTTCCATCTGAGGAAGATGGGTCCTTTAATTGGGGCAGCTTGGAATGTTCCTACTCATGACCACAGAATATGAGCTCAGATCTACAGGGATGCAGAGGTCACACAGGATCCTAAGCTGAATATGGGCCCCAGACCAAATCAGATAGATGGGGTTTACAGTCAATAATATTTATACACCTTTCCTATATTTGGGAGCTACTCTCTTCCCTGATCCAGTTTTCTGGTCCTTTTTCCAGCCGTGACGTCATCTACCCAAACAATAACCTGGGTCCACCTCCATATCAGATGTCAGGCTCAATAAAAAGCACTAGTCATGGGCCCTTTAGAATCTACCTAAAATACGCCTACTAACTACAAAACAGAGACCCCCAAATCTTCATCTGCACTAATCCAGGCTTTAAAAGTTCATGATGAGTCAACAATGACTGTTTGTTCTGCTTTGTATGTTAACTCTTCTTTCAGCCACCAGGTTCCAGATGCTACCATGATGCCAACTGGACTTTCCTGGGCAGACGACCCCACCAATATGTCCTGGAGTCCTGCTTCCCCAGAGCCCTGCCCCACTAGGGAAAGAGAGAGACAGGCTGGGAGTATGGATCCACCTGCCAACGGCCATGTTCAGCGGGGAAGCAATGACAGAAGCCAGACCTCCCACCTTCTGCATCCCACAGTGACCCTGGGTCCACGCTCCCAGAGGGATAAAGACTAGGAAAGCTGTCAGGGGAGGGGATGGGATATGGAGTTCGGTGGTGGGAATTGTGTGGAGTTGTAGCCCTCTTATCCTATGGTCTTGCCAATACTTCCATTTTATAAATAAATAAATAGTAGACACACACGCACACACACACACACACACACACACACACACACACATACACGCGAATGACTTTGTTAGCAGCTGCATTTGAGTTACAGATCTGGGCTCATTCTTTCCTTGGTGGTGTTTTTCTCTCATTGTAAGATAAGCACTGAAGCATAAACATTCATTAACTATTGGTTCCACTTCATGTTTATTCAGTTAACAAGTCCCAAAACAATTAAAAAGAATCATACTTTTGGCTGCAAACAAATCCTTGGAAATAAAGCGTCAAATTCCAAATTGTAAATAAATAAGTTTCAAAGCAGATTTACCTGGGGCTCCAGTATATATATTTGTGATTTCTTGTGTTAAGTAAATAACCAGAGAATGAGAGCAAGTGAAGTAGGAGTAAGTGGTCAGATTCAGGACAGTAATGTAGGACTTTTGGAAGAAGCTCTTATGCAAAGTATATGCAGGCATCATGATGACACTCACCTTTAAACATTTGGCCTAAACCCCAAATATAGAACACTGAATTTCAAATCTACCTCTCAGGTCTAAATAGCGAGGGATCTAACACCCACTTTAGGTAAATCAGTCCTACTTTCAACAGAATATTTATTTTGCTTATTAGAATTGTAGATAATGTTTCTGGAACTTCTGATCTGGCAAAAACAAAAGCTATTCACCTAATCTATTTCTAGGGACTTGGATGAGGTCATCCTCATCCTCATCACAGCTGTCAAAGTCTAGTTGCTGGAGGACCGTTTCTGACTGGCTTTCAGCTGGATGTGCACCATTCCACTCATCAAAGCTTCGAAGTGCAAGCAGACGGTGGTGTACTGCTGCATAGAGGCCCCTGTGTCCTGGGCACTGGCCTGGGTGAGGAACATTGAGATGGTGAGAACATAAGCAACTTGGCAGTGCCCACAGCTTGCACATGTGTTACACTTCACTGCTAACAGGAAAGGAATTACACACATGAATCAAAGTGAAGAATTTAAATGAACCCAAGGATAAAAGTCACTTCATTCTGAATTAAATCAAGTCTTGAAGTGGGTAATTTCACACGCCATAATTAAAGCAATTTAAACTGAAAATGTTAAATCTTGTCATTTAAAATTTTGATTTGAATTTAAATTTAAATTTAAGACCAACCTTCTTCCACTACTTTACACTGCATAAGAATGATAGGCTGTGGGGTTAGAATTCTGTTTCTTTTACACTGCTTTAGTTAAACATCCCCCTGGAAAATGAGAGCTTATTGGTGTAACCTATGGTATGACACCATGAACTTTTCAGAAGTCCCTGTTTTCATTCTGACTGCTATTAATATAAAGTGATGGAAACAGCAATTCTTTTTTCCCCCCTTTTGTTGCCCTTGTTGTAGCCTCATTGTGGTTATTATTATTATTGTCATTTTTGATGTTGTTCGTTGTTGGATAGGACAGAGAGAAATGGAGAGAGGAGGGGAAGACAGAGAGGGGGAGAGAAAGATAGACACCTGCAGACCTGCTTCACCGCCTGTGAAGCGACTTCCCTGCAGGTGGGGAGCCGGTGGCTCAAACCGGGATCCTTACGCCGGTCCTTGTGCTTTGCGCCACATGTGCTTAACCCACTGCGCCACCGCCCAACCCCCGGAAACAGCAATTCTTTAAAATCCAATCCTTACAACAAAACTACATGTTAATTACTCCTTTTATGTCAACAAAAGCACACAGCACAGGTATTCAATACACATACTTGTTTTCCTCTCTACAGATGAAGTACTGATGGCTCAGAAAGATACAACAGCACATCTGACTTTTGCACAAACTAGCTGAGACTTAAAGCTGAGGACTTTATCATCAAAGTCAGTTCTCTTTCTAGTAACATCACACAGGCTCCTAAGCTGATTATGGACCCCAGATCACAACAAATCGATGGGGTTTACAGTCAACAATATTTATACCCCTTTCCCATATTAGGGAGCTACTCTCTTCCCTGATGCAGCTTTCTGGTCCTTTTTCCAGCCATGACATCATCTCCCCAGACAATAACTTGGATCCACCTGCATATCAGATTTCAGGCTCAGGGGCAAAAAGAAAAAGGAAAAAAAAAAAAAAAAGCACTGATATAGCCACAGGCCCTTTGGAATATAACTAAAATATGCCTACTAGCTATCCACAAACTGGAGGACCCCCCAACTCTTCATCTGCACTATTCTAGCCCTTAAGTCCATGATAAGTCAATAATGTGTTTGGCTTTGTATGTTAACTCTCTTTACAGCCACCAGGTTCCAGATGCCAGCATGACACCAATCAGACTTCCCTGGACAGACAACCCCACCAATGTGTCCTGGAGCTCCGACTCCGCAGAGCTCTGCCCCACTAGGGAAAGAGAGAGGCAGGCTGGGAGTATGAATCCACCTGCCAATGCCCATGTTCAGTGGGGAAGCCATTACAGAAGCCAGACCTTCCACCTTCTGCATCCCACAATGACCCTGGGTCCATGCTCCCAGAGGGATAAATAATAGGAAAGCTGTCAGGGGAGGGGATGGGATACGGAGCTCTGGTGGTGGGAACTGTGCGAATTTGTACCCCTCTTATCCTATGGTTTTGTCAATGTTTCCTTTTTATAAATAAAAAATTAAGAAAAAGTTTTACAATTGACAGTAAATGCAGTAGTTTGTGCATGAATAACATTTCCCAGTTTCCCACATAACAATACCATGCCCACTAGGTCCTCCTCTGCCTTCCTGTTCCAGGACCTGAACATACCACAGCATTGAGCTTGGTGGTCACATAAACTAACAACAAAAGAAAAGTTCAGAACTCTAGTGGTGAAGACAGTGTCTTTCACATCAAAGGTAAAGATTTCTTCTGTGCTTAATTCCACACAACGCAGGAAATCTCTAGCCTCTCATCAGTAGAGCTCACTTAGCCCACCACCCAGATTCACCCTACAGGAGTACAGGGAGAACAGGGGGGAAAAAAGAACAATTTATATTTGAAGAAAAACTAGCTGAGAATTTATCTAAATTAAACGAGATAGACACTCAGATCCAGAATGCTGAAAAAGCCCCAAGAAAAATGAATGCAAACCTAAACTTACTAAGGCATATAGTAATTAACATGACAAAGATCAAAGACAAACTTCTGAAGACTGCTAGAGAAAGCTAAGAGACACCTAGAAGGAATATCACCTAAGACGATCAGCTGATTTCCTTTTTTGATCTTTTTTTTATTATCTTTATTTATTTATTGGATAGAGACAGCCAGAAATCGAAAGGGAAGGGTTGGATAGAGAGGAAGAGAAAGAGAAAGACACCTGCAGCCCTGCTTCACCATTTCTGAAGCTTTCCTCCTGCAGGTGGGGACCAGTGACTAGAACCTGGGTCCTTGCACATTGTAACGTGCGCTCAACCAGGTGCGCCACCACCTGGCCCCTCAGCTGATTTCTTTACAGAAACTCTAAAAGCTAGAAAGGACTTGCAGAATGCATTCATGTTTTTAAATGGAAAAGACCTCTACCCAAGGATGCTTCATCCCTCTAGGTTATCAGTCATGTCTGAAGAAATCTTTACCTTTGATGTGAAAGACACTGTCTTCACTACTAGAGTTCTGAACTTTTCTTTTGTTGTCAGTTTATGTGACCACCAAGCTCAATGCTTTTCAGGCAAACAACAGCTACAGGAATTCATTACCACTAAACCGGACCTTGAGGAAATGCTGAATGATCTTACCCATGGGGAAAACAAGCAAAACTCTGTGAAGATGAACCTGTGGGTTGGTACTGAAGACGAGGCTACTAACGGGCTGGGCAAGGAGGCTGCAGAAGGGGAAGAGGTCCAGTAGACTCCAGCAGACTCAGTGTTGTGGTATAAGTAAGGATGTGTTAATATGTTTTGAAGAGGTGATGAACTGTACTTTTAAACCACTTACAGATTTATAAGCCAAGGTTATAGCAGAAACAAATAAAAACTATTGTAAAAGTAGGGGGGGAAAGTGCTGGTAAGAAATGTAAACTGATTCAGCCCTTATGGAAAGGAATTTGTCAACTCAAAACCTTTTCCCATGAAAATTAACATGTTGACATGAAGAGAATTTCTCTTTCTTTCTTTTTGCCTCCAGGGTTATTGCTGGGGCTTGGTATTGGTGGTCCACTGCTCCTGGAGGACTTTTTTTTCATTTTATTGGACAAGACAGAGAAACTGAGAGGGGAGGGAAGATAGGGAGAGAGAGAGATAGACACCATAGACCTGCTTCACTATTTGTGAAGTGTCCCCTGAAGGTGGGGAGCCGGGGGCATGAACTGGGATCCCTGTGGGTCCTTGTGCTTCCTACTATGTGCACTTAACCCAGGGTGCCACCACCCAGCCCCCATCCAGAGAATTTCTTGGAAGTTTCTTGCAGAATTTATAATAGTGAACAGAAAGCTATCTACAGGTTTTTTTTTTAAAAGTGAGGTTAATAGAATGAACTATGAGACATAGTAGAAAATAATTCTTTTCCACTGTAAAGAATCAATGATGGGGCTAGGTGGTGGTGCACTGGTTAAGAACACACACTACAGCACACAAGGACCAGATTCAAGCCCCTAGTGAAGTGGTGAAGCAGGGATGCAGGTGTATCTCTGTCTCTATATCTCCCCCTTCCTTCTCAGTTTCTCTCTGTTTCTAGCCAATAATAAACAAATAAATAAAATTTTATAAAATAATTAATTTCTAAAATAATAATAATAATAATCAATTTCTATAAGTTACAATGAAACACTTTTTTCTGGTAAGTGAAAATGTTACATAAGTATAATTGACAATCAAATATTAGTTATTTAATATCAAGACTATAAAGAAGTATATTATCATTACCCCGATTAGAAAGACAACAAATCGTTTTAAAGAAAACTAGATATGTTACCTGCAGAATCAGAGTACAGGTGGTGTGGTCACAGCAGGTGGAAGTGACACATACACATCTCATACCTACATAGACTAAGATCTAATTACAACAGATTAATAGGGAGAATTTCTAAGAGCAGGATTTTGGGTTAATCTTTATTTTATCTGTTTAAAATATGCAGTCCTCTGAATCTCACCCTATCAGTGGTGGTGGTAGGAGGGGTGCACTCGGCCCTTTCTGTCCTTGTTCCCGCCAGTTAGTTCTCTGTGGTGTGCTTGGGTCTTGTATTTGGGGTCAAGCATTCCTGTTGGCAGGAACAGCTAAAGCTATGCTCCCATTCTGCTACCCTGGAGATTGATTCGTGTCCAGATCTGGAATGTGCTGCTGGCCTGGTTGTTTTCACTTGCTGGCCTTGTGTTTTTCCACTCCTCACAGGAAAGGATTCCCGTGCTCTCAGGGCCCTTCTGGTGTCTGCCGCTGAAGCACAGGCCCTGGAGTGTGAGGCCCCCGGGAGCTCTCCCCGAGACCTGTTAGTGGCTTAGTCAGACTGTTGACATACTTTCTGTGATAAAGAAAAAAATGTAGAAATTCGCTGGCATATATCTTGGCAAATGTCTTGGGCTGAGATACCAAATGATCATTATAGATTTATTGTTGACCTCTAAATTTTGCTTAAAATTTCAGACATATTAGGTTTTAAACAACTGAATGAATGACTCTTTTCAGACCATTGTACAGGTCATAATACAATAAAACATAAAAATCAAATCATTGACACTGAGGAAATATGTAAAATGCTTTTCATGCCTGAGGCACCAATGGTCCTAGGTTCAATCCCCAGCACCACCAGAGCTGATCAGTGCCTGCCCTGGATAGATAAATAAGTAAATAAATAAATAAGAAAATCAAATTAGTAACTGGAGATATCTCTAATTGTAGAAAGGCAATTCTTTATTGCTAAAATGTTCCACTTGCCTGAATTAAAAACACTTTGATGCTGTATTCTTGTAAGTCAGTAGCTTTTATTCATAAATTCTTTTGATCTGCTCTTCGAATCTCCATCTGAGCCCAGATTTTGCTATTGAGAATCAGTTTCAGGCCGCCTTGATTGTGCATAACTGAACAGGAATATCAGAAGACAGAACCCTTTATTCCTTAGCCCTCCAGGGAAATTTGCCATGTATGAAAGCAAAAGAAATCTTCTTTGTCAAACTGTATTTTCATGATCAAGGCACAACTTGACTAGATTATAACTAGGTTTTCACACTGATTCTTTTTTTATGTTTGAGGACTTTTTTTTTTTAATTCAAATCCCATATTTATCCAAAAATCAGTTGCAATGGAGGAACCAACCAACTCTAAACATTCAGACAAAGCAATTAGATAAATGGTGGTGCAGCTACTGGTGCTAATGTTCTGTAACTACTTAGAGTATTGAAGAAAGATGTTTACTGATGTGAAAAGACTATCACTGTATACTATATAATTAAGATAAACATTACAAGTCACAAATCCTATAGTGAATGTATACATTTCTGTATACAGAGCACAAAATCCAGCAATATGCACTCTCTTTTAATCTCTAATTTTCAAATAATTTTTGAGTTGTAATAATAGTGTGCTACAAGAATGTAAGATTAATGTGTGTAGCTCCACACCAGAAATATACATTCTCTTAACAGATACTATCACAGCAAGATAGACCAAGAGTGATTTCACTCTTTTCCTTATTGGTCATCCATATTTTTCGCTTTTACAATCAGTGTGTATTGCCTTATAATGAAAACCTGTTTCACATACTTTTGGTAGGCAGTGAAGACTTTGGACGTAAGCCGGGGTACAGACCAAGCGGCAGCTGCCTTGGGAGCAGCACTCTAAGCTTAGAGACCTGTCTGCTCCTTACACAACTGAAACACTGTTCCCTTTCTCTTATTCTGAATTCTGACACTTACCCATTTTGTAGCTGGATAGCTGAAACTAGACAAATGCCCATACTCCTGGATCCAACCTCTGCCTGTGGCCTCCTCAGTTCACCCATTCACTCTGCTCAGGGCTTTGTGCTCACTTTGAATTTGGGTCTCTAAACAAAGCGCCCTTGTTTTCTAGTACATCCAACCCCTCTTGAGTTTCCCAGTCTGACTGACTCTAGATTCTGACTAATTCTCTGGAAAGAGGAATTAATAATCACGAGCCACTCTCTCCTTAGAAAATGACCCTCCATCCCAAGGCACACAGCAAGTTTAGAATGCTCTGGATAGGGGCCAGGTGGTGGCACACTCTGTGGAGTGCAGGTATCACCATGAGCAAGGACCTGGTTTTAAACCCCAAGTCTCTGGTCCACACCTGCAGGGGAAACTTGATGAGTGAAGTGGTGCCGCACCGCCTTTCTCTCTCCTTCTCTATTTCTCTGTTCCTTCGCACTTGACCTCTGTCTCCATCAAAAGAAAAAAAATGCCTAAGATAGGTAAGCCAAAGGGCAGATATTCTCTCTCTTAAGGCCCTGCCCTTCCCAACTTCCTATGCCCACATACTCTAAATACATACTTTTAAAAGATGTGAAATTATGCCCTTAAAATGTACAATCTTTAAACCAACTTCATCTTGATTAAAATATAACAATTATCATCTGAGTCCTTTAAATACTACTGCTACTATCATTTAAGTGCTTTGTATATTTTCACAGTTAGTAAGTTAAGCAATATTACTGTCCCCATCTTAAGCTGGTGCAACAGGGCAGAGAAAGATGAAGTAACATCTCTGAAATCACGAGTAAATCAGTGATGGAACCAGAACTGGAACCAACATCAGACAGGAAGCCCCTCAAGTGGATATGAGTTTTGGTGGTGAGAATTGTGTGGAACTGTGCACTCTTATCCTATGGTCTTGTCAATATTTCCATTTTATAAATAAAAAAAGGGAAACATTACATTCATCATTTTTAATTGGCAGAACGCAGAAACAAGGAGGAAAAAGTTAAACACAGGGTGAAACTTGGACTAGATATGGTCTGTTGAGGCCAGGTCAAAGGTAGGTGTGTGTGTGTGTGTGTGTGTGTGTGTGTCTGTGTGTATGTGTGTGTGTGTAGGGGTCGGGGTGGCACTGGGTTTTGATTGGGCACTGGGAAGCCAGTGAGCAAGAATCTAAATTAGTGGGCTGGGGAAACAGTGTAATGGTTATGCCAGTGACTTTCATGCTTGAGGCTCTGAGCTCCCAGGTTCAGTCCCCCCAGCACCACCATAAGCCAGACCTGAGTAGGCCTCTGGTATATCTCTGTGTATCTTTCTCTCTGTATCTCTCTTTCATTAAAAAAATAAATAAGTTAAATATACATACATAAAGAACCTAAGTTGGTGGTGAGATTAGTGTGCAGACTCTTATGGAAAGGTGAGAGATTGTACCTATGTGACAACTGTCTTGTAAATTATTTTATCTGTAAGAAAACAGTGAAAAGAAGGGAGACAGCATTATTTTCAACAGTCTGATTACAGTGACACATTTCAAAACACATCTCCAGAAAATCATTTGTGTCTATATTGCAATTTCACCCTGAGAAATAGTGGCTTGCTTTGCAGAAAGGCTCCTTACCTAGCCTTGACTGGAATGTTCTGCTGCCACTGCTTACTATGTCCTTCAGCCTAAGGGCTCCTCTGCCTCTTTCAGTCCAGGACTCAGAGGTTGTGTTGAATATGAAAAGTTTGCAGCTGATCTAAAGGACAGTTTTTTAAAGTACAGACTTGTAAAAAAGTGAATTCCACCCAATGCTCTGACACAATTATTTGTCTGATCTTTTGCCAGAATTAGTTTGTAAATGATTTGTAGACCATTCTTTGTCAGTCCCAGTTTGGGACGCCAGATGCCATTCTAGCTTCGCAGGCAGGAGACAGATGACCAGGGACTCATGGCTGAGCTGGAAAGCAGTATCTCCTTTATTAATCAGATACATCCTTTTATGCATCTCTTCACCGGAAGTGACAAGGGAAAGGAAATGACTAGGAGAGGGGGCGGAGCAAAAAAAAGAGCTCCAACAGAACACAGAAAGCTTCCATCTAACCAGTGGGGATTAAACCAGTACCCTGCAGGCAGGGCGGGACCCAGGTAAAACAGTGATGATGTAAATAGAAAGTAAGGTACATCTTTGAACTCTTCTGACAGCATCAGCATTATTGTCACCCCTTGATAATTAGAAGAAACACTGTATAGTTGGCCAAGAGATATATTGGCAATACATACATCAATTAAAGGACAAGGATGACAGCCTATGACAACCGTTATTAGAACCATCAAAAAAGCAAATGCAGTAAAACCTGAGGTTACTTACACCCCACTAAAATCCTAGGGGCCCTAGTCAGAGAAGCCCAGGATTTCCCTACAGATATGATGGGCCCAGACCTCTAGCAGATCCCCCCGCACCATAACTGTTACTTCCATCGGAACGTCATCACAAGCCCTCCTGTGGCCTCCCCAGGACCTGCCCTCACTGCAGAGCAGCAATGGTGGGGACTCCCCGCTCTCTGAAGGGAGGCTGATCAGCCTGCTCTGCCCCTTGAGGAAGACGGGTCTTGACACGAGAGCAGCCTGGAATGTCCCAGCTGTGGCCATGGACTGCGAGCTCAGACCGACAAGGACTCAGAGGTCACACAGGCTCCTGCACTAAATAGGAATAGATATGGGCCCTGGGTTAGATAAAGTAATAAACAGTTAACTGTATTTATATATTTTTGTTAAGTTTTGGGAGCTGTTCTCTACTCTAATCCAGTTTTCTAATTCTATTCTCAACTTCCCAGACAATATTTTTAGTCCACCTGCATATTAGCTATCAGGCTCAGGCAAAAATTACTAAAGTCATGGGCCCCTAGGAACATACCTAAAATAGACTTCCTAGCTTCTTCCCACCTTTAAATCCCTATTCTCATCTGCTCTATTCCCACTTTTTGGTTCCTGTTCATTAGTCATTTTGTCATGCTTTATATCATTGTTTTTCAGTCACCAAGTTCTAGATGCTACCATGACACCATTCTGACCTCCCTGGGAAGACAACCTCACCAATGTGTCCTGGAACCTCACCTCTCCAGAGCCCTATCCTGCCATCAACCAATTATCTTTTTCTGTTTCAAATGCTAAAAAGGAAACTTAGAAAAAGTTCATCACCTGACCCCACTAGGGAAAGATAAAAACAGGCTGGGGGGATGGATCCACCTGCCAACACCCATGTCCAGCAGAGAAGCAATTATAGAAGCCAGAACTCCCGCCTTCTGCTCCCCATAAAGAATTCTGGTCCATACTCGCAGAGGGGGAGAAATATTAGGGAAGATGACCAGAGGGCTCTGAACTCCAATTCCATCAGGACCCAGAGAAAGAAGAGAAAAAAAAACAGAAAGACACTAGGAAGTAGGAATAGGTGTAGGTGTGATTTAGAAAGGAAGAGAAGGCAGGACCACAGAAAAAATGGGCGGGGGGGGGGGGGTCAGGCGGTAGCACAGTGGGTTAAATGTACATGGTGCAAAGCACAAGGACTGGTGTAAGGATCCTGGTTCGAACCCCCGGCTCCCCACCTGCAGGGGAGCTGCTTCAAAGGTGGTGAAGCAGGTCTGCAGGTGTCTGTCTTTCTCTCTCTGTCTTCCCCTCCTCTTTCTATTTCTCTCTGTCCTATCCAACAATGACAACAACAACAATAATTACAACAACAATAAAACAAGGGCAACAAAAGGGAAAAATAAAATTAAAAAAGAAAAATGGGCATATATATATATATAGACAGATAGTTGTAGAAATAATAGTCAATGCATATCTGTGACCTTGGGATAACTACTGCACTTTCCAGTGGAAGGAATGCGGACACAGAGCTTTGGTGGTGTGGAATTGTATCCCTGTTATCTTATAATTTTGGAAACCAATATTAAATCACTAACAAAAAATATTTAAAAAATTTAAAAAGTGGGATGGGAAAAGAGTAAGTCAACTAGCTAAACAATTGCTTTACAAAGGAACTGATACTTACTTGAGTTTGGAGAATCAAGAGGAAATTTTAGAGTAGATTTGAATGTTTTTTCCTTGGTGGATGAATCATTTTCAAGTTGAGACTGGGTGGTTTTTTTGAGTACCCTAAGTAGAAAAAAAGATCATTAGTTAATATTCTCCCCAAATATGTCAATAAACCAATATTATCTTTGTTTTTCTGTTTCTACCTGATGAAAAACAAACCCAGCGGCTCCTTGTTTTGGACTTCCTCATGCTGATTATAGAACTCCTGCCAGCTACTGGAGAACCTTACTTCTGAGTCTCAGAAAACAGAGACAACATCCCACCTCAAACAGGATTGGATATCCCAGGGGTGATGGGAGAATCTTCAGTGGCCAGAAGAAGGCACTCCTGTTCCATACCAGCAGCAAACCAACCCAAGCCCAACACCCAGAGGCAGTTTAACCACTTTTAAAAAGTCAGTTTTCTTTTTTTAAATTTTAAAAATTTATTTTCCCTTTTGTTGGCATTGTTGTTTTTTATTGTTGTTGTAGTTATTATTGTTGTTGTTGATGATGTCGTCGTTGTTGGACAGGACAGAGAGAAATGGAGAGAGGAGGGGAAGACAGAGAGGGGAGAGAAAGACACCTGAAGACCTGTTTCACTGTTTGTGAAGCGACTCCCCTGCAGGTGGTGAGCCAGGGGCTCGAACCGGGAGCCCTACGCCGGTCCTTGTGCCTCACGCCATGTGTGTTTAACCCTCTGTGCTACCGCCCAACTCCCTTAACCATTGTTAAGGGAATGACTCTCTAGTGACTCATTCTTTCTATTTGCTTCATTAAGAGAAAATAAAAGTTACCCAAAGACGGCTTTGCTATGTGTGCAACCCAGGTTTGATTCTGGCGTCCACAGCCTTCAGAGATGTTCTCTATGGAAAGGCTTATGATTTTCACTCTTAAGACAACTTTTCTTTTAAAATATTATTTACTTACTGGATAGAGACAGAATTTGAAAAGAGAGAAGGAGAGTTAAAGACACCTGCAATACTGCTTCACTACTTGTGAATCTTCACCCCTACACGTGGGGACTAGAGCTTGAACCTGAGTCCTTGTGCATCATATATAATATGTCACTCCTCCAGGTGCACTCCCCCAACTTGTCATTTTAAACTGCATAGATGGGTCCCAGTATGCTGCAAAGAAGGTGTGTGCTTTTAAAAAAGGACTAAGTGGTTAGCCTGCTACTTATGTTACTGTAGTGCTTCTAGAGAATAGAGAGAATTGGAATACTTTAGAAGTTAAAATTTTAATTTCTTTTCCTTAAAAACATCAAGATTTTTTACATTATTTAGCTGGATATAAAGATACTCTGTTGGGGGTAGATAGCATGATGGTTATGCAAAGAGACTCTCATACTTGAGGCTCCAGAGGCCCAGGTTTAGTCCCCTGCACAGGCAAAAACCAGAGCTGAGCAGTGCTCTGGTTAAAATAAATAAATAAATAAATAAAATAAAGGTGGCATGATTTTTTCCCATTTCATTTCATTACACTGGAAGTGTAATGATTTATTCCGAAAGTACATGGCCAGCTAACGAGTGGGGAGGACACCCTGGCTCCCTCTATAGCTCCTTACTTAATTTCCCTTGTAAGTAAAATTTGAGATGTTCATAGAAAATGTGCACAGGTGCCTCCTCAAACCTAATCAATAGCTGCATTGGATAACTTGTTTTAATTAATTAATTAACTTAGTTTACCAGGGCACTGCTCAGCTCTGGTTTTATGGTGGTGTGGATGATTGAACCTGGGACTTTGGAGCCTCAGGCAGGAGAGTCTCTCTGCAGAACCATGATGCTGTCTACTCCCCCTTGCACAGTTCCTATACTTAGCTCTCTCTGTGCCCCCTAACTAGGTGCTAAGTACCTCTGGCCACAAAGGCACCTTCAGCTTTCCACTTTACCCACTTGCTTTTCAGCGCTTACTGTATATTAGAACTGCCTATGGCCTGGACTCAGTTACAGAAATTCTATAAATCTGACTGACTTCGGGAGATGCTCAGTATAAAAAATATTTAAATGCCCAGGATATGATCCCAATACACAGTCAAACTTGAAGCCAATGCCAGTGAGTAACAGAACACAGGAATTCAATATGTCCTTGTTAACGTCTGCCCTACACTGTGCCTGAGACATTGTACAGAAGCTGTGACAGATTCAATGCCAAGTGGAGGGTAAATCACATGGAATAAAGGTGCCCTGATGTGTTGCTGGGAGCACCATTCTGGAAGTTGAGATCCAAAATCAACAACTCTGGCTTTGCTGGAGTTTGCTTTCATCTTAGACATGACAGAGGGCACCTCAAAGCTAAGAATAGGGAGTCGGGCTGTAGCGCAGTGGGTTAAGCACAGGTGGCGCAAAGCACAAGGACTGGCATAAGGATCCCGGTTCGAACCCCGGCTCCCCACCTGCAGGGGAGTTGCTTCACAAGCGGTGAAGCAGGTCTGCAGGTGTCTGTCTTTCTCTCCTCCTCTCTGTCTTCCCTTCCTCTCTCCATTTCTCTTTGTCCTATCCAACAACGACAACAACAATAATAACTACAACAATAAAACAACAAGGGCAACAAAAGGGAATAAATAAAATTAAAAAATTTAAAAAAAAGCTAAGAATAAACAAACAGAACTCCAAAAAACAAAAACTATCTACTCTTGGCATCGGGAATTAGCCCAAGGCAGGTATACAATAACCCAGTTCTTAAAAATGATTGATTTATAAAATCCGTAAGAATCTTTTGATGGACAGTCCTTACACTCTGACCCTTCTGTTAGCCTGAACCCTTGCCCAGGTGTAAGGTCTCCTGAGAGTCCTCCTTTAACTGGTAGTCCTGAGGCAAGCCTGCCACCTGGGCTGCATCAGCTAGTGTTGGAGAGGTATGAAGGAGGAATGGACCAGACGGACCGTCAGCACTGTGCTTGGCTTCCACGTTGCTCCCTGATCCCCGCAGCAGACTATGCTCTGTTCTAGACATGCGTTACGAGGACTGAGAAGTGACTACCTCATGCAAACAGCGGCTCCGCATTCACTAAGGATGACAGAAGTGACAGTTGTGAATTTTTGCCCTCCAAGTATATATTCCCTTAGGGAAACAAAGTCCTTTGATCTTCCTCTTTGCGCTTTTTGGTGGATGAGCATGGAGTGGAGGGTGTAATGAGCAGAAAATGGCAAATGGATTTAAATGCATCTTGTCATGAAATGCTCATGAGACATGCATTACCTCACCCGCCGAGCTTCTCTAACTACTTTGGGATTTCATGGGTCTTCTTGGTTTAACACAAGTCAGAGCACTATTTAATATTTCTTATTATTAATGATGTTACAATTATATACTTCCTTCCCTCTGTAGATTTTTCTCTATTATTCAGACAACTGTAAGTCACTTCCTAGGAGAATAATTCCAGTTTAAAATAATGTGCCTCTCATCCCAGAAGGTAAGTAACAGGTCTCAATTTAACATTGTTTTAATTAATTTGTCTTAGTAAATCTGAAGTGATTTTCTGTATAGTAATAGAAATGTTTTCAAAGTCTTACCAGAACTCTTTCCATCATGTTTTCTCCAAATATGAAGTCAGAACTGCAGCTTTTAAAAGAATACATATCTTCATTTGCTTGGCAGCTAAAAGAGAGATATAAGCACATACTATTTAAAATATGAGTAGGGCCTGGGGGTGTGCAGGGTGGCCCACAGGACTTGCATGCAAAAGGGTCTAGGTTCAGGCCTTAGCACCACCATTAGCTCAAACTGAGTAGTGCTCTGGTCAAAATAAGACAAAATGTAGGGGTAACTTTATTTTAAACCTTTTAAGACCTTATTTTAAACATTTTAAACCTTAATAAGTGAAACTGTCATATGATTTAGTGATTTATTTAAGGCATACAACATCTAATGCTGGGTGGGAGTAGATGGCATAATGGCTATGCAAACAGACCCTCATGCCTGAGGCTCCAAAGTCCCAGGTTCAATCTTCTGCACCACCATAAGCCAGAGCTTGGCAGTGCTCTGGTAAGAAACCAAAAACAAACTAACAAAAATCTACTGCTGACTTGCTTATCAGAAGTTAATGAGATGGAAGGGAAATTAAGACAGAACTTACAGGGAGACACTGAAAATAACTGAGTGCCTGATAGTGTAAGTCTCAGAAGTTAATGAGAGATGGAAGGGAAATTGAGACAGAACTTACAGGGAGACACTGAAAATAACTGAGTGCCTGATAGTGTAAGTCTCAGGCTTCTCCGTGCACTGAGTGTCCTCACTTAGTGGGACTGCCCAGCCCTTGACTTTCCAGCCTCTCTAGTCTCCACTTTCTTCTCAATACGTCCTACCTATCAGTGGTCAGTGCTCTCTGGCAACCTGAGGTCACAATGGCATAGTCAAAACAACCCATTTTGTTAGCTACCCATTAGTGTGCATTGATTTTCTTTCCTTCTAAAAGGAGCGTTTCATGTTGAGGAACTTGAGGGCATGCAACCCCTTGCAGATAGCTGTGCCCCTCCCCCAGGGAACCCCCAGTGTGCACAGCTGGTGAATAAATACTCACATACCAACACCATGATCATGTGGGTCTATTTATGTCCACAGCTATTTTTAATCTTTTCCTAGGTTAAACATGCCTTCATGCCTGGTAACACTACAGAGATTAGCTTTCATTTTGCATATTTCTACTGCTTTGTTTCCATTCAGCTGATGTTAATCAATAATGAACAATGCATAAAATAACTAAAAAGAGGAGAAAAAAGAGAGCAACCAAGAAGTGTGTGTGTGTGTGTGTGTGTGTGTGTGTGTGTGTGTGTGTGTGAGAGAGAGAGAGAGAGAGAGAGAGAGAGATCTAGCAGCCAGGCAACTCATGCCTAGCTACACACTAGTTTATAGGGCCTGAAATATTCCCATCCACACCGAGACAAGAAAGCCAATACAACAACACACTGTTTAAACACCAGAGACACTGTGGAAAGCATTGTAAATTTCTCTTCTTTATATCAAACTGGAATCTTGACTATCTGTATAATGCCAGAAAGCTATTTTCTGTGAACGATGTTCCAGAAAGATACAAATGGTAGGGAGAAGACCCCCTTCCTGTCTCCTGCTCACTCACTCACCTGTCCAGAGAAGCACCTGGAAAACCCCATTTAGTAGTCAGTTGGACTGAAATCCTGATACTTGGTAAATTTTCACTTAGCAAAGAGGAATTTCCTGCAGCGTCCTGAAAGAAAAAAAAATCTGCCAAAACTTTTATGTAAATGGATTTGCTGTTGAAGAATCAGAAAAGGACACACATGTTATGTTCACATTCAAGTACAGTCTATTGCCTCACTACATTTTTGCAACTTTCCCCTTTATAATTGAATCTGAGAGCTAAGAACTATACCAGCAGAGCATGTGCCCTTCTCCAGCAAAGGTCAAAGTACATGCTTGCAACTGGCCTTCAGATTCTACTCTTAGATCGTCTAGAATCTTTTCTATTGCTTACACAATATGTGACTGTGAAATAATTCCAGGAAAGAGTTTGCTCTAATGCTATATACAGATTGGTTGGGAACACATACACTCTATAAAATTCACCTAGAGATGCCTTTTACCTGGTCTGTGCTCACTGTGCCAGGATCCTCCCAGCATCCTGCTTCCTAAGTCATCATAAGACAGAGAAAATTCAGGGATAGGAATAGCCAGTCAGATTTTAGGAATCAGTCCTACTCACACCCATAACACACTATTCGAGAATAAATGCTTGGTCTCAGCCCCCGGCTCCCCACTGTGGAGTGGGGGTGCTTCACAGCAGTGAAGCAGGTCTGCAGGTATCCATCTTCTTTCTACCTCTCTACCTCCTTTCCCCTCTCAATTTCTGTCTGTCATATCCAATAAAATAGAAAAGGGAAAAAAAGGGGAACAATGTCCAAAAGTCCTCTGGGAGCAGTGTATTCATAGCACTGGCTCCATGATAATCCTGGTGGCGTTAGATAGAGATAGATAGAGTGAGCGAGAGAGACAGAGAGAGAGAGGGAGAGAGAGAGGGAGAGAGGGAGAGAGAGACAAGATGACTACTGATCTAATTTGTTAACATTGGGTTGATGAAATTCTTGGTCTTTGAAAACTTCCAGGCGTATTGCACCAAAGTGAAAGACTCTGGGGTGGGTGGGTAGGGAGAATACAGGTCCATGAAGGATGATGAATGACATAATGGGGGTTGTATTGTTAAATGGGAAACTGGGGATTGTTATGCATGTACAAACTATTGTATTTACTGTTGAATGTAAAACATTAATTCCCCAATAAAGAAATAAATTAAAAAATAAATAAATAAAATAAGTAAAATATTAAAAAAAAAAAAAAAAAAGAAAACTTCCAGCTGTCCCTGTCCTCACAGGAAACCCTAGTTGTAGGTGAATGATGTCAATGTTTGGCAACCATGACAGGTAAAATAACAAATTTCAGACTTCCAGTCCTGTATTTCATTCCTCCCCAGTGCCTGCTAGACACAGCTAAATCTATAGCAGCAGACTATGACCCAAAGGCTCGCACCCAAACCCATCTGTACCCATGGGCACAATCACTGTCTCCTTAGAAGGCTCACAACCAAACTTCAGGGTAATGGCTCAGCAGGCAGAGCGCAGGACTCATGCCTGAGCTTCCAGTCTGACCCCTGGAGTGAGTTGCTGGACTGCTACTCTGGCTTCTGTCTTCTGTGAAGTCCTTTGTCTGCCTCACTATACACAGACAAAACCAAAACGTAACGGGTGACTCAGTGGCTATAAGTGAGGAGAGGGGACTCTCACCTATCCTCAGAGCCTTCCCAACTACCTGTGCAGAGTCCCTGACTCCGGTCACACGTCATGATGGGCTCCTGTCCTCAGAGCCTTCCCAACTACCTGTGCAGAGTTCCTGACTCCAGTCACACGTCACGATGGGCTCCTGTCCTCAGAGCCTTCCCAACTACCCTGTGCAGAGTCCCTGACTCCGGTCACACGTCACGATGGGCTCCTGTCCTCAGAGCCTTCCCAACTACCCTGTGCAGAGTCCCTGACTCCGGTCACATGTCACGATGGGCTCCTGTCCTCAGAGCCTTCCTAACTACCCTGTGCAGAGTCCCTGACTCCGATCACATATCACGATGGGCTCCTGTCCTCAGAGGCTTCCCAACTACCCTGTGCAGAGTCCCTGACTCCGGTCACACATCACGATGGGATCCTGTCCTCAGAGCCTTCCCAACTACCCTGTGCAGAGTCCCTGACTCTGGTCACATGTCACGATGGGCTTGCAGTGGATTCCTGGAAAGACGCTGGGGCAACCAGCTGGGGATGAAAAATATCCCTGTCCCTCTCTCTGACTTTTGACTCTGCAGCCTGCCTCCACATTGCTGGTCACCTGAGGCTATTCTAAAATGAGCAGAATCCCAGGGGCTCCACTGCCAGGGAATTTTTTACAATTTAGGACCCATCACAAGACTTGCTCTAGAAACGAGTCCAAAGGAAGAGGGCCAGCTTTGTCAGGTGACAGGGGTGTTTGTCCTCTCCTGCTGGTGCTGCTCCATTCTGGTCTCTAGATAGAAGCAAGGTCAGGCATCTTCCAGTTCAGAACCTGGGGATCCATGTGATCTGTCAGAGGGAGGATGGGAAACTGACATCGGTGTGATCACAACACATTTGCTTACTTCATGTTTTGCTTTTCCTTTGGTCTTGCAGGATTCCAATCATTGTGCTCAGATACTTTTCTTAATTTTTCACACCTTTGGGTTTGAGGTGGCTGCAATGTAGCAGGCCTCAGAACTTGCTCAGACAGTCTAACAGCATCTTGAAAGAACAGAATTAAAAGGTCAGTGTATTTTTACTGAAAGACTTCTTTCTCCCAATTTTTGACTGACTGAATGCTAACTTACTAAAGTCTTAATTAGATAAAGGTTAAATTATCACTAATTAATTAGTGAATAGTTACTTCCTGCCTAGATTCACCCAACAATTATTCATTTTAGACCATGGCACTTGGTTTGTGTATTTGGATATACTCATTCACATCCCGTCATTATACCTCCAGCACAGACATATGTACAGTGTAAGGTTTTTGAGAATGCCATAATTAAAGAAGCTACATACTTTGTTTTGAACTGCTCATGTTAGCTTTTCTTTGCAAAAGAGTTGGTGTCATGAAAACATTGTTTTCTTTACTGTAAGAAAAGTCAATACAAGTTATAAATCTCAGTTACAGTCTTGCACTAAACTCACCAGTAGATGTCACTATTAACACTCCAGTGTCTGGCACAGAGCTCAGAGAGATGGTTCTGTTACCATGGCCTGATCCCAGGAGGAGGATGCTGATTCTGTCTACTCTCAGGATACACATGTCAAATAGGTCACTAACGGAACAGGTGGCCTTCTTTAGAATCAGGACATAGGAAACTGGGGAGAATTCTACAGATTATAAAACCTGAACTGATAGTGAAATTTCTGTGTCCATTAATGTGTTTCTTGCAGAATGTTAAACAATTACTAGCAAATTCTGCCCCATTCAATTCTGCCCCATTCACAGAGATAAGTAAAAATGACCATTACCCTAGCTTCCCCCCTGAAGCATGTTTGTGGTAAAATAATGTGCCCACAAATATAGAATAATATATTATACATTTCAAAAAGGCCACTTGGTTGCAAATTGCAGAAATAGCATTTTTGAACACTTGATTAAGATGAGAAAAGAGTAAGAATTACATTTCCAAAGTAATAAATGTTGAGGTAGAAATGTTTCTCAAACTCAAGTATCAGTAAGGGGATCTTTGTTTTTGTTTATCTATGTGTTTATCTATTTTGCTGACAGGGTTCTTGCTGGAGCTCCATGTCTCCACAATGATTCCTTGGCTCTTCCTGCCAGCCATGCCCCCCCCCCCTTTCTGATAGAGACAAAGAGAAATAGAGTAGGAGAGTCACAGGGAGGGAGAGAGAGGGAGACAGAGAGAGAGAGAGAGAGAGATTGACCCTTCTTTCTGCTCCACTGCAAGTGAAGCCCTCTCCCCAACAGGTGTGTGTAGTGGGAGAGGTGGACTGTGTATGCTCCACTTTGGGTCCACTGCCCATCCCCGAATGCTCATTTTTAGATAAGAATGGATCTTAAAAGTTAGAGTGTTGGATTTGAGGTTCTAGAAACTTTTCTTTTTTAATTTCTAGAGGTTTTTAATTACCTGGCCCAGAAGGTAATTAAAAACTGGAAGGTTTTTTTTACTGGAATTTTTTACTGGAAGGTCAGTGAAGGATGAAGACCGTGTTCGTTTCTGGGATAAGGTTGACACTAAGAGCAGATTGCAAACTGAAGTCAGTCAGGAGTGGGTTTCTGTGCATCTTTTGATTAGAATATTTACTAATTCAGGAAAATTTCCATAGGATTGATATATGAAAATCTTTGTATTTTTATCAATAAGAATAAAGTATGCTAACAAAATTATGAGTCACAATTAACTCAATAAATATGTGAGTGTTTGCCACGTGTAAGCACTGCTACCAGGCATGAACAGGGCCTCAGAGGGCTCACAGGGAGATCAACATTCAGAGTTGTGTCATCAGGTAGAAGGTGATGTGATCTACTGCGAAAAGGATTTCCTGGGTGCTCTGATGTGGCGGAGAGAGGTAAGCAAAGTCACTGATTTACCATATGACAAAGCTCTCAGAACAATGTGTCTTTTTATATGACAAGCATCTGTTTGCTTGGTGGTCACGTAAGGCAACTGTCAGTTCTTTTAATTATGAAACTAATATATACACGATGAAGAAACACAATAAATTACAATGAGATGTGGAAAATCCCCCAACTACCTATAATCTTACACCAAAATAAACATTAGAAAATGGGGCTTAAGTACTTTGCATCTTTTTTTCCCACTGTTAACTGGTTGAAAATTTATGTCGGAACTTGTATACAATCCATACACTCTGTCTTCATGTAACACTATGTCACCAAAACAACCCACTGGGTTACCTTTCAAACACTGTCTCTTTGCAAAGTCTCTCAGTAATTGCACAGAGTAAGCACAAGGTGGACAGCCAACAGTTGAGTGGACACCTACCTCCTTGAGACTGAGAATCCAGAGCGTGCAAAGTAAAAGATGAAGATCGTGCACGTTTTCTCAGAAAGCCATGAGAATCTGCAAGAAAATCAATGTGGGGGTAGAACGGCATGCAATAGCCAATTATCCTCAGCCTGTGATCTGGGAGGGTAGCAGCTCTCTTTCTTTGTCTACATTTGATCACGTGCTAACTCCTGAAGCGTAGTTTTATTTTATGTATTTATTTAATTTTTTAAGTTTCTTTACTGGGGGATTAATGTTTTATATTTGACAGTAAACACAATAGTTTGTACATGCATAACATTTCTCAGTTTTTCCTATAACACTATAACCCTATAAGGCCCTCTGTCATCCTGTTTGGACCTGTACTGTCCCTGCCACCTACCCCAGAGTCTTTTACTTTGGTCCAATACACCAACTCCAGTTGGAAGCACAATTCTGAATGTTGGGGTGACTAGTTTGGCGACTACAGACTGATAGGCCTCCCATTCTAGCATGAAGAATCAGAGAACGAATGACTTGAACAAGAAATTGCGAAGGAATTCTGAGACTGTGACAAAAACATATTTGGGAAGTTGAGGGCCAGGCAGTGAAGAGTCATGAGACCTCAGAGGCGCCCATGTCAGTGTCCTCAGTGTATGTTATCTGCTAAAACAAAAGTCGATCTACTTACAAGTTTAAAAGTAAGTGAAGAAAACACTGGTTTCTGCAATGTGTGCCACATGCCCAGGCGTGCCTGCCTGTCGCTTCAGTTTGGAGCTAGCTGGTGCTGAAGTCCAGGAAGCAGACCATTACCTTGCTCTGCTGCCTCACGCGGGGTGTCTGTCCTCTGCAGGTCTATGGAAGGAAACAGATCTGCCAGTGAGAGCCCAGTGTTGGGTAGTTTTGCATCTCAAGCCAGTCTGTTCAACTAGGAGAGGACAAAGCAGCTTACTTTTCCTCAGGAGGCATGCATTCAAGAGAAAACAAAGTCTAACAGAGTGGTTTTGTATTACAGAGTTCCCTATAGTTCGTCTAAAATGAAGATTTTGAAACACTGAGGTGGCGCCAGGAATTGGCTTGTTCACAAAGGGGTTGGCCTTGAGTTTTGCTCTGGTTATGCTTCTGGGTAGTAGGGTAGACTATTTGTTAAGCAAGAATAAATTGCAAAGGAATGCCAATTACGCTAATGTCAAAATGCTACTAAGTACACTGCTGATCTTTGAAAGCAGCCGATTCAATATGACATAGAAAAGCAGGCAGTGTTCTTGTCTTGAATCAAACAGCCGGTGTAGAACCTACTTAATACACAATACTAGGCAAGGTCCATGGCAGGAGTCCAAAGAGTTTTAAAAAATGCTTACAGTTATTTATTTCTTTTGTGTAAAGACAGAGAGAAATTGAGAGAGAAGGGGGAGATGGAGAGGGAGAGAGTGGCACCTGGAGCCCTGCTTCACTGCTCACAGAACTTGCCTCCTGCTGGTGGAGAGCAGGGCTTGAACCCAGGTCTTTGTACTCTACTAGGCAGGCCACCACCTGACCCCCAGGAAGAGTTTTAAGCCTCCCAATCCTTTTCACTCTCCCTTTCCAAGTGACTCAAAACTACACGCATAATTTCAGTGAAAATGACATATTACTGGGTGGGGGAAAGAGCATAGTGATTATGCAAAGAGATTCCCATGCCTGAGGCTCTGAAGCCCCAAGTTCAATCCCTGCACCACCATAAGGCAGAGCTGTGCAGTGCTCTGGTGTTTCTCTCTGTGTCTTTCTCTGCATCTCTCTCAAAAATGAAATAAATAAAATACTTAAAAAATGACATATTATCTATCGTATCAAGAGGATTTCTAGTTTTCCTTTGCAGTCAAATTGCTGTTTGCAAGTCCCTATGATATAAATATTTTGCTTGGTGAAGGATGAGAGGATACGTTTAGACAGTGGTGATATCATTTAGTATAGCTAGCTTCTTGAAATACAGGCTTCTTTATGAAAAGTAAAAGTAAACAAAAACCCAGCTCAATCTTACCTTGAACATTTGTTCTCTCTTTTCAAAAACAAATACTGGTTGAACAGTGATAGATTTTTCTGTAAAAGATAAGGATCAGTAAAAATAAATCAAGCTGTAATCTGAATTTTCTCTTTAAAATTTTTTTATTTATCCATTCCCTTTTGTTGCCCTTGCTGTTTTCCTTGTTTTTTATTGTTGTTGTTACTGATGTCGTCACTGTAGGACAGGACAGAGAGAAATAGAGAGAGGAGGGGAAGACGGGGGGGGGGGAGAGAAAGACAGACACCTTTCTATCTAAAGAGACTTCTGCTTCACCGCCTGTGAAGCGACTCCCCTGCAGGTGGGGAGCCAGGGCTCGAACCAGGAATCCTACTCCGGTCCTTGCACTCTGCGCCACATGCGGTTAACCCGCTGTGCCACTACCCGACTCCCATAATCTGAATTTTCTAACATCAACTAAAAATATTTGGAGAGTTTTCCTTTGCATCTTTTGAAGACTTTAGATAAAATCCAGGCTAGTTTATGTGGATACTATAAATTGAATGTTTATTAATGATCATATTTGTAAAAATTTATTTGATTTTTGATAGAGATAGAAATTGGGGGAGGAGAGAGGGAGAAAGACCTATAGCACTGCTTTACTGCTCATGAAGCTTCCCCCCAGCAGGTGGGGACCAGGAGCTTGAACCCAGGTCCTTGCACAGGTCCTTGCACAGCATGAGCTCCACCGACTATGCCACGGCCTGGCCTCTATGGATGGTCTTAATAGTTAGCTGCAGAAGTAGACACTTGGGGAAGGTGATAGTAATGGTCCATTAAAAGTACATTCTATTTTAGGAAAACAAAATATAGAGTTTATAACTTCATGAAGAGATTATAGATGATAAACATCTCTATGATAAAAAGTTTCAAGGGTGGAAAACCTTATATGGAACCCGAGCTTCTATCTGGGCTCTGTCTCAAGGCATAAGTGGCATAGGTGCATTGCATGACCACTTCAAAGTCACAAGGAATAACTCATGTTCCCCTGACCACGTAACATGTCGTTACCTGCTAAGTGGCATAGGTGCATTGCATGACCACTTCAAAGTCACAAGGAATAACTCATGTTCCCCTGACCACGTAACATGTCGTTACCTGCTAAGTGGCATAGGTGCATTGCATGACCACTTCAAAGTCACAAGGAATAACTCATGTTCCCCTGACCACGTAACATGTCGTTACCTGCTAAGCCTATTTCAATAGTTAAATGATCAGTCTTGAAACAGTGTTCTGAAGTAGGTAAAGTGTGTCTTTGAGCCTGCCAACCTTACTTTTCTTTTACATTTTCTTATCACAGGTAAGATTACAGAAAGAAACTTATTAACTCTAGAATATATATGATAGTTTTAAATATGAGCATCTCAGAAGAAAGTATTGTTGTGAAGAACTTGGGCTCTGGTATCAGGCAGGCAAATGTTCAGTATAAGTTCCACCACTAGCTAGTTATGGACTTTGGGAGAGTGGGAATATCTGCACTTCATCTGGGAGAAGCAACTATACGAATCCTTGCCTTACAGATCTACTGTGAAGATTAGACAGAGTTTATGATTATGAGGAGAGAACAAAATACATGACTGCAAAATATACTGCAGTGATGTGTGACATGATCTGAGATGTAGTCAGTCCAGGCCTAGCAGACTCAGGAGGCAGAGTTATGTCTTGAGACAGACAGACAGAAGAGACAGGCAAGCAGACACCCACACACACACACACACACACACACACACACACACTCACACACACACACACCTTTATAGATTAAAATCAGCTAGGGGATGTATACGTGAAAGAAAGATACCAGCTGGCTTCATCTCTGTCTATCTCCATGCAGTGCTGGAATCACACCAGTCTCCCACACACAGTGCCAGTACCCTACCAGCTGGCTTCATCTCTATCTCCATGCAGTGCTAGAGTCACACCAGTCTCCCACACACAGTGCCAGTACCCTACCAGCTGGCTTCATCTCTGTCTATCTCCATGCAGTGCTGGAGTCACACCAGTCTCCCACACACAGTGCCAGTACCCTACCAGCTGGCTTCATCTCTGTCTATCTCCATGCAGTGCTGGAGTCACACCAGTCTCCCACACACAGTGCCAGTACCCTACCAGCTGGCTTCATCTCTGTCTATCTCCATGCAGTGCTGGAGTCACACCAGTCTCCCACACACAGTGCCAGTACCCTACCAGCTGGCTTCATCTCTATCTCCATACAGTGCTGGAGTCACACCAGTCTCCCACACACAGTGCCAGTACCCTACCAGCTGGCTTCATCTCTGTCTATCTCCATGCAGTGCTGGAGTCACACCAGTCTCCCACACACAGTGCCAGTACCCTACCAGCTGGCTTCATCTCTGTCTATCTCCATGCAGTGCTGGAATCACACCGGTCTCCCACACACAGTGCCAGTACCCTACCAGCTGGCTTCATCTCTGTCTATCTCCATGCAGTGCTGGAATCACACCGGTCTCCCACACACAGTGCCAGTACCCTACCAGCTGGCTTCATCTCTGTCTATCTCCATGCAGTGCTGGAGTCACACCAGTCTCCCACACACAGTGCCAGTACCCTACCAGCTGGCTTCATCTCTGTCTATCTCCATGCAGTGCTGGAGTCACACCAGTCTCCCACACACAGTGCCAGTACCCTACCAGCTGGCTTCATCTCTGTCTATCTCCATGCAGTGCTGGTGTCACACCAGTCTCCCACACACAGTGCCAGTACCCTACCAGCTGGCTTCATCTCTATCTCCATGCAGTGCTGGAGTCACACCAGTCTCCCACACACAGTGCCAGTACCCTACCAGCTGACTTCATCTCTGTCTATCTCCATGCAGTGCTGGAGTCACACCAGTCTCCCACACACAGTGCCAGTACCCTACCAGCTGGCTTCATCTCTGTCTATCTCCATGCAGTGCTGGAGTCACACCAGTCTCCCACACACAGTGCCAGTACCCTACCAGCTGGCTTCATCTCTGTCTATCTCCATGCAGTGCTGGAGTCACACCAGTCTCCCACACACAGTGCCAGTACCCTACCAGCTGGCTTCATCTCTGTCTATCTCCATGCAGTGCTGGAGTCACACCAGTCTCCCACACACAGTGCCAGTACCCTACCAGCTGGCTTCATCTCTGTCTATCTCCATGCAGTGCTGGAGTCACACCAGCCTCCCACACACAGTGCCAGTACCCTACCAGCTGACTTCATCTCTGTCTATCTCCATGCAGTACTGGAGTCACACCAGTCTCCCACACACAGTGCCAGTACCCTACCAGCTGACTTCATCTCTGTCTATCTCCATGCAGTGCTGGAGTCACACCAGTCTCCCACACACAGTGCCAGTACCCTACCAGCTGGCTTCATCTCTGTCTATCTCCATGCAGTGCTGGAGTCACACCAGTCTCCCACACACAGTGCCAGTACCCTACCAGCTGGCTTCATCTCTGTCTATCTCCATGCAGTGCTGGAGTCACACCAGTCTCCCACACACAGTGCCAGTACCCTACCAGCTGGCTTCATCTCTGTCTATCTCCATGCAGTGCTGGAATCACACCGGTCTCCCACACACAGTGCCAGTACCCTACCAGCTGGCTTCATCTCTGTCTATCTCCATGCAGTGCTGGAGTCACACCAGTCTCCCACACACAGTGCCAGTACCCTACCAGCTGGCTTCATCTCTGTCTATCTCCATGCAGTGCTGGAGTCACACCAGTCTCCCACACACAGTGCCAGTACCCTACCAGCTGGCTTCATCTCTGTCTATCTCCATGCAGTGCTGGAGTCACACCAGTCTCCCACACACAGTGCCAGTACCCTACCAGCTGGCTTCATCTCTGTCTATCTCCATGCAGTGCTGGAGTCACACCAGTCTCCCACACACAGTGCCAGTACCCTACCAGCTGGCTTCATCTCTGTCTATCTCCATGCAGTGCTGGAATCACACCAGCCTCCCACACAGAGTGCCAGTACCCTACCAGCTGGCTTCATTTCTGTCTATCTCCATGCAGTGCTGGAGTCACACCAGTCTCCCACACAGAGTGCCAGTACCCTACCAGCTGGCTTCATCTCTGTCTATCTCCATGCAGTGCTGGAATCACACCAGTCTCCCACACACAGTGCCAGTACCCTACCAGCTGGCTTCATCTCTGTCTATCTCCATGCAGTGCTGGAGTCACACCAGCCTCCCACACACAGAGCCAGTACCCTACCAGCTGGCTTCATCTCTGTCTATCTCCATGCAGTGCTGGAATCACACCAGCCTCCCACACACAGTGGCAGTACTCTCTCAGCTTTCTTGGCTCCAGAGCTGGTTCTTTATCAGTTGTTTTTATTTAATCATTTATGTAATTATTTAAGTATTACTTTTTTTTAACCCCCCCACCATCTATAGAGAGTTACTCATTGCTGGGCTGACAATTACAGAGTTAGACAAAGTCCAGGTAAGCTACTCACTGCCCCTGTGTAGGCATTTTTAAAGTTTGTGACGAGAGTCAAAGCAATTTGTGTTTGCCGGATCACTTAGTACAATTTTCTTCTGTTTAAGTCATTTTGGAAAACAAAGCAATTATCTTCCTATATATTTGATTTATCAGTTCTCTATAAACGTGCACATCTGTCTTTGTCTATATCCATCCCTCCATATGAATACATAAAGATTTGTTATCTACAGGTTGCTCTGAAGAAAGTAAAATGTAGATCTATTTTGTTTTTCCACTCCAGTTCCATATTTCGTGCAGTCCCCCAGCTGGTCTGGTAGGTTTCTCTGAGGCCTTTCTTTCCCCTTTCCCTCAGGAACCATGGCTCAGGTAACTTGATTCAACTCAACAGGCCCAGCATTTGTCACTCAGCTTTGTGTAGTCACTGCCCAGATAATTGTTAAAGAGTAACAACCACCTACAAGATGCAATTGTGCTGGCTTTGTGAATACATGGGAAGAGGTACGACCCTCTGGGTTAAAACATCATGTCAGCGTCCAGCATGGAGGGTTGAAAGGAAGCCCTAAGTCTGGTCATGCCCTCTACAGAGCCACGTGCCAATCAGTCATGCTGAGTGTACTGAAAGCAGATGGAAACGTGGTCCATCTGAGTTTAGGCCAAAAGTGGAACTCATAGAGCCTCAGGGAAAAATCCACAGCTGAGCTCCACTCTTGGGGGCTAGCAGCTTTGCTTTCCCGCACCACTGTTGGGTTTTGCAGAGCAGTAAGTTTCAAATATAGCTTGGAGCGGCCACCAAGGCCACTGCACTGAGCGAACAGACTTAGAATGGTCACTGGTCGAGCAGCACGTTCCCAGCATCCCTGTCAGCCCGGTGACATGTTCCTTGCTGCCCTCTGTCAGCATGGACTGCATCAGCTCACTGCCACTTTGGGGCTCGTGGTTTCTGTGGGCAGATATTTTGAGAGTTGGCTGTGGAATAATATGGTTTCTTCCAAAACATTCCTTTGCAAAAAGGAAAATCAAAAGCTTCAGCCAGAGAAAGGAGACCCGACTTCTAGTCTTGTTGGCATTTTAGGAAGGATGTCATCATAACGACATTTCATGCTTCCAGTAACGGGGAGGCCATTAAGACAGTCTGCTTAAAATTAAAAGGATAGTAGGATGCTTCTGGGACAGTATATTTCAATTCTCAGGGTCACTGACAATATAACCTCATACTGCTGGCTGGAGCTGGGGAAAAAGTCTTAGAAGCACACGTGTCATCTGAGTTGTGAGAAGGCACCCAAATGGCGGTGCCTTGTGCTTGTGATGTTACGCTCTAGTTTGAACAGAGATTTATAATCATGAAAGCGCGAGTGAGCAAAGGGCTGGCAGGTAACTTGCCTGAATAGTGTGCTTACTTGGCTTCTGCTACCTTGGATGAAGCTTTGGTGCTGTGGCACCCTTTCCTCTGTCTGTCTCTCTGTCTCTGTCTTTCTGTCTGAAGAAGTCATCCTGGAGTGGCTGTCTGTCTCTCTGTATCTTTCTGTCTGAAAAAGTCATACTGGAGTGGTGGAGTCCTGGTGACAACACACAAAGCTCTGAATAGTTGAGCCGACTGACAGTAAGGATTCACCTGAAGCGATCTCACGCGTATGAGCAAGAACAGTCTACAGCTGTGAAGCTAAGGCTGTAGCAGGTCTCACGCGTATGAGCAAGAACAGTCTACAGCTGTGAAGCTAAGGCTGTAGCAGGTCTCACGCATATGAGCAAGAATAGTCTACAGCTGTGAAGCTAAGGCTGTAGCAGGGCTTTATGATGACATCAGATGGACTCACAATCTGCTGGGCTAAGAGCAATGTGAGAACAGTCCGTGTGAAATGAATCTATTTTTGTTTACAAATCAGGCAAAAGAACAGTTAGGACCTGTGCACAGAAGGGAAGGCTAGGAGACTATCCATTCATATTTACAGCAGTTATCTGCAACTGTCTCAGGCTATCAGGAGTTACAGGCCACATGTACCATCTTTTCATGCTCCATTCACCAGTTTTCTATAGGAAATAAGAAATCAGCAGCTGGGGTGGAGGGACATAGCTGTAAACATTTCAAACAAAACCAGCAATGAGCAGAAACCTATGTTGCACTGGTTACTAACAGAGGAGATGCTCACACACACACACACTCACACACACACACACACACACACGCACTCACACTCACACACACGCACTCACACACCACACACACACATTCACACACACTCATACACACCACTCACACACACTCACATGCACTCACACACACTCACACGCACACACACTCACACATACTCACACACACTCACACACACCCACACACACACACACCACTCACACACACTCATTCACACACACACACACTCACTCACACACACACACTCACACACACACACACTCACTCACACACACTCGCACACACACACACTCTCACACCACTCACACACACGCAGACTCACACTCACACACCACTCTCACATTCACACACACTCTCACACATGCAGACTCACACTCACACTCTCACACATGCAGACTCACACTCATGCTCTCACATGCATACACACACAGACACACACACACTCACACATGCAGACCCACACTCACGCTCTCACATTCACACACACACAGACTCATACTCACACACACCAGGTAGCTCAAAGTCACTTATGTGAGCCCTGGAAATACAGAATGATTTCCCAAGTCTCCACTGCTTTCAGTTAAGGTCTCTTCTGCCCACCGCATGCTAAACTCGGTACATCCCGCTGTGCTTTTGTGTGGTTCCAGGAACTGATACAGGGAGGTGGCCTGGTACCTCACACAATTGTCAGCCACCTTAGGAGCCAGACTTCAGTGTTGGGCCAGAATTCAGCGTGCCAGTGTTTCGGGGTGTCTCTCTCCTTCTCCGGCAGGGTGGCCTCCAGGGGAAAGGTAACGGGCTGGTTCTTTCTCACTCACGACAGGGGTGACACGAAGTAAAAGACACCAGGGGACTCGTAGCGTGTCTAGAATCTGAGTGCTAGAATCCCAGAATCCTAGAGTCCGTTTATTATCAAAGTGGACATGAGTTAAATAGAAAAGCAATGAAGTGGGGCGGGGGCGCAGCAGGTTAAGCGCACGTGGCGCAAAGCATAAGGACCGGCACAAGGATCCCGGTTCGAACCCCGGCTCCCCACCTGCAGGGGAGTCGCTTCACAGGTGGTGAAGCAGGGCTGCAGGTGTCTGTCTTTCTCTCCCCCTCTGTCTTCCCCTCCTCTCTCCATTTCTCTCTGTCCTATCCAACAATGACGACGACAATAATAATAACTACAACAATAAAACAACAAGGGCAACAAAAGGGAATAAATAAATATTTAAAAAAAGAAAAGCAATGAAGTTAATTATTGTTGAAATATGACAGAAATTACAGGTTTTTTAACAGTCAGCATGCCCCCAAGGTAGGGGGCTGGTATGACAGGAATTGATGAGATACAAGACAGTTATTCTCCATAACACAAGCAACTTAATTATCCAAAGGTATTTGAGAGAAGCATAGGGGTTAAACCCGTAGGGTGAGACAGAGAGAAGATGAATATCAAAAGGCCATATAGTTTGGAATTTCTCTTGTCTGGGGTCTGAGGGGTGTGATGAAGTGTGTGATAAGGTGTGTTCTTCTGTGATCAGAAGGTGACTTTGAATGAGTGAATCTGCGGCCATGTGGCCTGCAGTTAATGGAGGGAAGTACTGTGGTATCTGTGGGCCTGAGAGTCGAGAAGGAAAGAACCAAGTCTGAGTTTCCCCCCTTATGCTCACCTTGGTTGAGAGAGACTCACCAAGAGGTTATCTTCTCAGACCTCCATCCAAAGATGGGGGTGGTTCTCCCTAAGCTCTATCAGGCTCACACATGGTCCCAACACCAGTGAACTCTAAAACTGCATTGGTAGAAAAATAAAAAGCTCACAGCTTAAGTCCACACATGCAGCCACCACAGATGACCGAGAATTTAGCCGTGCCTGGGATCAGTCTTTCACCTCACGGGGCTGATGATGTCGCCCACAGCCTGTCCTTGCTGCCCCTGACAGAACAGGCTGGAGGGGCCAACCTGCTTATTCATGTCAGCCATCTGCCACTAATGAAGGCAGCTGCTGGCTAGTGGGTCTGAAACTTTACAAGGCTGATGGAGTCTTTAAAATGACGGCAAGGCACATAATTCAGTCTGAATCTGTGCCCAACAAATCAACTAAAGCACTTTTCCTTACCTGTCTCCAACTATTTCTGGACCATAAGAGGGAAAGAGCCAAGAATATATTTATTTTTCCAGTGAAGAAGTGAATCAGAAATTCAGATCGCTTCTCGGCCTTTTGGCTAAGATCAAGTGTAGAAATTCAGACAAAACTAGGTAAACCTAAGTTGCAAAATTTAAAAAATGCAGTGCTGGGTAGGGTAGATAGCATAAGGTTCTGCAAAGAGACTTTCATGCCTGAGGCTTCATGGTCCCAGGTTCAATCCCCCATACCACCATAAACCACAGCTGAGCAGTGCTCTGGTAAAAAATAGAGAAGAAAAAAAAAGTGCAGTGCTATTGCTAGCAGGACAGGACAGTCTCCTGTTAACTTCAGCTTCCAGGTGAATCCCCTGTGAGTGTCAGCCCCTCCTGAAGGGGTGTTTTGAATTAACAAAACCTAGTAGGATCCAGGAAAAAAGCAAGTGACTAGAAGGTTATGTGCACAAGGTTCACAGCGCCGAAGCAATATACAGCCTCGACAGTCCTGCACAGCTTTTAAATAACTAGCAGTGAATCCAATCCACCCCCCACACACTGAGTTTCCAGAGGAAGACCACATGCATTTCTCTGCAGAGCTGTCCCAGCCCATCAATCCTCAGACATGGACAGGAACTCATGGCACGCCTGACCACTAGCCTTCATGACTCACCTTGTGGCTGGTCCTCACAGGTGTGGAGACTGCCTCTCCCTTGCAGTGTAGACATGGTGCTGGCAGTGTGACAATGATCCTGGCTCTCTAAGGCTTTGGCTTCTCTTAGCCTGCCATCCAAAATGATCTTCGAGACACCCAGAACCACAGAGGGTCATGCAGATAATGTGTTTGCACAGGAAACATTTATTTCTTAATAATCTGCAAGTTTTCTCCAGTTATGATTCCGAAATATTTACCAGTATAACTTTCCTACATTTGAAGACCAGTTCGCTTCCATAAAAACATAACTCAATTTTTCTTTCATTTCAAAACACATTGAAACATCCCCCCTTATGGTAAAAAAAAAAAAAAAAAAACCCCTGCAATTTAACTATTTCTAACAGATTACAGCTCAGACATTTTTTCGTTTACTCCTGCAGACATAAAATTCAAAGCCTCAAGTAGAGAAGCCTGCCAGAGTAACACCCACAAAAAACAAACAAACAAACAAACAAAAACGGCTGTGAGTCAAACCCAGTGGTTTCCCTGCCTGGGCTTCGGATCTTGAGGCTGGAGAGAGGCGCCAGGAGGGAGCTGATTAGCATAAGGAGGCTGCAGATCTTGAGGCTGGAGAGAGGCGCCAGGAGGGAGCTGATTAGCATAAGGAGGCTGCAGATCTTGAGGCTGGAGAGAGGCACCAGGAGGGAGCTGATTAGCATAAGGAGGCTGCAGATCTTGAGGCTGGAGAGAGAGGCGCCAGGCAGGAGGCTGATTAGCAGAAGGAGGCAGTGACCAGAGCAGATTCTAAAGCCGCAAGGCTTGTCCTCACAGTGATCGCACAAGTGAGTTCTGTTGTGTTGTTTTCACTGAAACAAAAGCTCAGAGCAGGGTGGAAACTCATTTGTACCTGCAAACTTCCAAAGCTGTAGCTTGACTGATAATGAGCTTGTGGATGCGCACTGCAGGAACTTTCTGTAAACATCAGTCTTCAGAGGGGGCCTTACATAGCAGCCAGTGCCAAGGTCACCAGCTGGAGTTCTGGAAAAAAACAAAGGTCACTTCTTGTTCTCAGAGGCCTGGTTCTGGTTCCCACTAGACTGTTAGAGCCCGAGGCCTGAGATTCCCTTTGCATAACCGTTATGCTACCTACCCTGCCTCCACCGGTGCTTCTTGCTACTTCCAGGTCCAAGATGAAGCGACTGCAGTCTCCTTGTTCTGAACTAGTGTACTCATGGAAACAGTAGTTGGCATTTACCTGAAAAGCTCGACTAGTAGTCGATTTCATTTCTCCTTAACAACATAAATCCCAGCACCTTTTGCTTAACTTAGGAGCCAGCTACAAAGTGAAATCTTGCTGACGGCAGATTCTTCCTCACGGATTCAGAGAGGCAGGGGCCAGGCTAAAGGAGAAAAGCAGAGGTGTCTGTCCTTAGCGCAGGAGCCCACAGTTCCTGTGCCTATCTGGAAATGGAGGCTCCCCTGACATTTTAGAACAGAACCTCTTAAAAGAGGTCTGCAGCAGCACACAGCACGATGCACAAGGCCCCAGGTTCAAATCCTGGTCCCCATCCGCAAGGGGAAAACTTCGCTAGTGGTGAAGCAATTCTTCAGATGTCTCTCTTTCTCTTTCCCTCTCTATCTGCCCTTCTTTCTCAGTTTCCCTCTAACACTATCCAAACAGATAAATAATAAAACAAAACATTTAAAATAGAATAGAATGCCTTAACTAGCTCTAGTTGGGCGTCTGCATTTTACTATGAAACAATGAACAATTCTTCAAGCATACACTGACTTATGAAAAGTTTTACAAAATACATGATTTATTCAATTACCTTTATTATTTTATAAATATTTCATAAATATTGCAGTTTTTATTATCTTTTATTTATTTATTGAATAGAAACAGCCAGAAATCTAGAGGGGAGAGGGTGATAGAGAGGGAGACAGAAGGGGCCAGCTGGTGGCGTGCCTGGTTAAGTGCACACACTGCAACATGTAAGGATCCAGGTTTAAGCCCTCGGTCCCCACTTGCAGGGGAGAAGCTTCACAAGTGGTGAAGCAGGGCTGCAGGCGTCTCTCTGTCTCTCTCCTTTTGTGTCTCCCCCCCCTCTCTCAATTTCTCTCTGTCTCTATCCAATAATAAATAAATACAGATTTTTAAAAAGAGAGAGAGGGAGACAGAGAGACACCTGTAGCCCTGCTTCACCACTCTCAAAACTTTCCCCTTGCAGGTGGGGACTGGGGGCTCAAACCTGGGCTTTTGCACTTTTCACTGTGTGTGCTTAACCAGGTGCACCACCACCGGCCCCCACTTTTAGGTTCTTTACAGTGTAATATCTTGTGAGACGGGCTTATTTTGAGATTCCTGTCATAGAAAACTGTGGTTTTGACTTAAATATCTGGCATTTATTTCTTGCTTTCACATTGAATAAACAACACACAAAGTAAGTAAATGGAAAATATAAAGCATTTATACACAAAGCAAACTACCTGTGGAAAACCAGGCAACTTAGTAACCGCGAGAAGGTAGTTACATATCACATATCAGACAAACAACTGATTATAAAAAATTCTATAAAGAAGTGGTACAACTCAACAACAACAACAAAACCCACAAAAAAAAAGTGGCCAAGAACAGATAGATGCATGTGGCCCATGGACACATGAAGAAATGCTTCACTCCACTTATCATTAGAGAAATGCAAATCAAAACTACACTGAGATTCCATCTCACAGCTGAGAGACTGGCCTCCATGGACAGACCAGGTCGTGGAGAAAGGGGCTCCGCTCCACTGCTGGTGGGAATGCAGACTGGGGCAGCCCTGTGGAGACTGTGCGGAGAGTCCTTAAACAAGTAAACATGAAACTGTCATGGACCCAGCAACACCACTCTGAGGCATTCCTGCAAAAGTTATACAAACACTAACCAAAGGGACAGAATAGGTTAAGAGATGAAAGACAGCCACTGGATAGTTTCACTCCTCTGTGGAATCTACTAAACGGATACACATGGACTTGCAAGTCAAAACAAAGACAAAAGCAAACAAACAGTTTCTGAGACTTGTGAGAACCCTGGAGGTTACTTTGGGAGGTGGAAGCTAGGACACAGGACTTTGGCGGTGGATATGGAGCTAGACCCAGTCATCCAACAGTCTTGTTACCCACTATAAATACAAATAAAAATGTTTTTAAAAGAAAACTATGGTTTTTGACTTAAATATCTGGCATTTATTTCCTGCTTCACATTGGCCATGTTACAAGGCTGCCAACATCCATGTATAGATATATGAGATAACTCACAGAAGTTACCCTGACTATGACCATATATAAATATACAAGAAAATTCAGAAAAGTATAAGCGGACCCATGGATATTTACAAAGTCCCATGATTAAAAATGAAAATATTATTTATTTTCCAAAGATAAGGTAACAGTGGGCTTGTCTTTCTCATGGATAATCAGTATGGGTAATTGTTTTTGGAGCAGTACTAAGTCATGTTATAGATGTCATTTTGTACTTAGATAGTTTTTAAATAAAATCTCAAAACAGATAGGAGTATTTATTCCTAAAAAATCAAACCTGGGGTGTTCTTTTGCTGAGAATTTGTTAGTGGCTCACCGCCAGCTGGGAGTGTTGTAACTAGAAGCATGTTTCAGTGAGTCGTGAGACATGAGTGAGGAGAGCAGCGCAGCTCGTCCTGTGCCCTTCCATCAGAGTTCAGTGGCTGTCTGTCCAGCAACAACAGTGCGGGGATGGCTGTGTCATCATAGCCACTCTGCCCTCACGCCCATGTTCAGCGGATTGGAATCACCTCAGACACATTTGCTTTCTTAGACGTCTCAATACATTGTTCTAAATAGAATCACAAAGACTTTGTAACCTATGGGCCAACAGTATTCAGCATTCATTATGTGAATATAAAGTCTTAGAAAGAAAGCAGTACACTGCTTTAAAAAGTCCCCAGCCTCAACTGACGCCATCTTCCCAGACAATACTTTTAGTTCATCTGCACATGAACAATCAGCCTCAGGCAAAAATCACTAAAGTCATGGAACATACTTAAAAGAAGACTCCTGAACTTCCTCCCACATGAAGACACCCTAGTTTCCTTTGCCCTATTTCCACCTTTGGGTGCCTGTTTACTGAACAATTTGCTTTATATCACACCACCTTTCAGCCACTAAGTAGCAGATTCTTCCCATGAAGCCATCCTGAGTTCCCTGGAAAAATAATTAAAGATTCACAAGAAGTTGCAAAAGTAAAAAAAAAAAAAAAAGCCCCCATCCCCACTGCAGGGGAAAACTCAGTGCTGCAGGTCTCTTTCTCCCTCTCCCTACTTCCTTTTAAGCTCTCTCTTTCCTATTAAATTAAATAAATTAAAAAATCTTTTAAAGCAAGCAGGAACAAATGCATTCTATGTTAATTGTGTTAATCCACAAGTGACTTGCTTGCTTAGTAGCCTGGCTTTTTCAGAAGTTATGTCAGCTGAGCTACAAGCTCTCTGTGATCACGTACTATATAAACACAGAGCAATAGTATGGCAATTATCATTCTCTTCTCAATGAAAAGGTAAAAGACCCCAGTAGAAAGTAAACAGCAAGGCAGTGAGGCCCTGGCCAGACCCCTGCTGCCCCTAGATCAGTACAGGAACTATCAAATGGATTTGTACTTCAAGACTTTGGAGTTACCGTTAAGACTGGTTTAGATAGTCCATTGATTTTAAATGATAGGTTCTTTGTCCCTTTAGATCAAATAGTCACTGGTATATTTTTTTCCCCCTGAACCATTCTTTCTTCCACCAAAGATATCATGACTGAGACTACAGAGTTGTAAGATATCATCTCATAACACACTAACGTGGTTTGTAAATCAAACACCGTCAAGGCAGAATTCTGTGACAGTCCAGATTTATGCTACTCTGAATTACTGAGTGACTTTAATTCCAAGAGTGTCCTAACTACCACACTCAACCGGATTCCCAGAGCTGATGTTTGTAAATCCACAAGAGGAGCTCAGGGTATAGCAGAGGCTGTTTTTTGCTTGTTTGTTGTGCTTTGCTTGAACACGTGCTGCTGTTCATAGTCAGGAGGCCACGCGGGCAGAGCACCAAATTGCATACTAATCAAAGCTGCTTATTGTTCTGAAATTGCTATCATAGATCTTTAATCTCCCGAAAGCCAATGTTTGGGTCTCGGTTATCAGAACGTTGCCTCACTCCATAAACACTGCCTTGGCAGCTGAAACTCATCCTGGCTTCTTCTCAAAGGGGTGTCTTGAAGTTGGTTGCCTCAGGGCTCCCTCGGGGGTAGTAGGTCCCAAGGTCATCTCCGCGGCACTATTGATAATGGGTCAGTGTCCATGGTCATGCGGCCCTGAACATGCCCAATCTTGTCAGGTAGTAGGAGGGTGTCTTCTCATCAGGTGCCCAAAGGATGGGGCATGGGGCACAGTGATGGAAGGCAACTTGGGCTGGGAGAGGTCCCATATAGGGCTGCTGTCACAAGGAGGTGAAGGCTTGTGCCAGGGTGCCTGCAAGTGTAACCCTGCCCCTGCCATCAAGTGGGGAAAAAAGGGTCTTGTACTTATGAGCTTAGGAGATAATCAGTCTCAGATTATAGAAATGTTACTTGACTATTTTCTTTAAAATACTTATTATAGGGGCTGGGTGGTAGTGCATCTGGTTTAGTGCACGTTACATTGTTCAAGCCCCTGGTCCCCACCTGCAGGGGGAAAGCTTTGCAAGTAGTGCAGCAAGGCTGCAGGTGCCTCTGTCTCTCTCCCTCTCTGTCTCCCTTTCCATCTTGATTTCTGGCTGTCTCTATCCAATAAGTAAAGATAATAAAAAATTTTAAATTCTATTACATGTGAAAGAGAGAGAGGAAGAGGGAGGGAGGGAGGCAGGGAAGGGGGGAGAGAGAGAGAGAGGAACTACAACATTCTGGTACATGTGGTGCCAGGAGTCGAACCCAGAACCTCAGGCATGAGAGTCCAATGCTCTACCACTTGAACTGTTTCCCCTGTCACACTCCCTGGTTACTCTAGAAGTGGAATTTGATTATTGTTTGGGATGACATTTAATCTCTGTGGCTTGATATATTTCTATCTTTCCTGACAATTCTTAGAAAAAAGAAACACACGACAAAATAAAACCAGCAAGGCAGAAAAGGTCAAGTTTGACTTTGTCTGCTTGTCCTATGGCAAAGGAGTCCAGAGTCAGTGGTTCTGGCTCTGTAACACCCACCGCCAGCTGCATCAAATGTTCCTACAGAGTCTAAATTCCAGCTGAAAGTGTTTGAAGTTCACAGGCATCACAATCAGTGAGTTTTACTCTTTGAAGGTAAATACTACTAGCTGGGATCTTTTCCAAAGCAAAGCAAATTAACTTGTACCCAGCCAGCTTTTTGTTACTTCATTTTAACTTTTATTTATGGGAACAAAGTAACTATCAAAAGCTACTCTCCCCTTTCTGCTTCCCTTTTTCCTTTTTCCCTCTAGTTCTTATCCCACTCATCTTATTTTATAGTAATTAGTTAGGGTGAGAATAGTTTTGATATATTAAAAGCACTTATTCAAAGGGACATATGCACCTTGTGTTCATAGCTGCATTAGTCACAGAAGCTAAAGAGTAGGAGCAGCCTAAATGTCCATCATCAGATGCCTGGCTACAGAAGTTATGGGATATATACTTGATGGAATACTATTCTGCAATGAAAAGATGATGTTGTGTCCTTTGGGACAAAGTGTATGGAACTGGAGGTGATGGTGCTCAGTGAACTAACAAAAAGAAAGTTTGTACCTAATAGCTTTACTCATGTGTGGAGTCTAGAGGCTGGAACACATGAACTTTCAAAAAACAAAACACCCCAAATGAGAAGACAAATGCTCTGCAAACCTGTAAGAAGCCTGCTTATTTATCTCTGGGAGGGCACAGGCACAGAACCTTGACAGCGGCTGAGCCTGGAACTGTACCTGACAACTTGTAAATCACCACTAGTCATCAATAGATAAAAAGGACTGTCCTACATCTGGAGTATGTGTCAAGACAATCGGGATAACACGTGGTATCAACGAATTAAGGCTGACATGGAGGATGAGCACATGGTATTTGTGATGATTCCAGGTCTGCTTTTATAAAATTATTTTTACACTGTAAAATATTTAAGTAAATGTGTAACTACTCTTCATTAACCTGACTGGAAGGAACCAGTCCCCTCTCTCTCTCTCTCTCTCTCTCTCTCTCTCTCTCTCTCTCACACACACACACACACACACAGACATGCGATATAGCTCAGACACTTTCAGTCTCAAGTAATAGTGTTTAGTGGGTGTAGCTGGAAGTCTAGTGGGTGTAGCTAGAACAACATCTGCATCAAGGCCACTGAATTCACTTCCTTATTGTTCATCAGGAACCAGAATGTTTTGGATTGAAGATAATATTAGTGCCAGGTTCTTGAATTCCTCAATTATCACATGGACCAGAGGCCATAACCATGCGAAATTAGGGAGCTGGGAGGAAAATTACCCAGTAGAGGGCATGCCTTACTTGCAGGCCCTCAAGTTGCACCCCTGACCACCACATGGGAAAGTCATTCAAACAGGGAGGCTTCACCAGCCGTGGAGCTGTGCCATTCCTTATGTCTATTTCTTTCGCTGTCTCTCACCTTCTACCTAAAAAGAGTTTGCTGGGAGCAGGGGAATTGTGCAGGTGCAAAGAGCCCAGAGGGCAGACAGCACCCAAGAGCAGAAGCAGGATTCAAGAAGGATTCAGCTTCTACTTCCAGCCCTTACCTTGCTCCTCCACTAGTGGCAGGAAATTTGGAGACCTAGATGCCAGTGTGCAGGGACCTACCCGCAGAAGCACACAGACCTACCGGTTGGCTTGTGCCTTCACTTTTCTGTATACTAAACCCACAGACGATGTCAACAGACCTATATTTCCCATTTTCAACTCTTCCAAGTAAACCTGTGTACACAGTCAATACTCAACAGAAACTTAAGACAACTGAGAAAAGATGTCTTAAACTTGTGTATAGGAAAGAATAATCAGAATAGCAGAGTGAACACACACTTCCAGATTTACTCATACGATATAAAACTTATTCCTAGAGACAAAAATACAGGTGCTGCAATTAGCTCTACATGGCTGTCAGCATTGGATCAGTTACTACGAGATCTTTTAGATTAGTAATTTAATTCTGGTTTACAAAAATTATGAGACCTTACAATTAGATAAAAAGACATAGTAATTGAACATTAGCATGCAATATATCCATGGCAAGAGATGAATCTTGGAGTCAATGAATATGGCTAACAGATAATTACAACATATTATTGAAAACACTGCACAGCCAACCACAGAATCCAGCTACAGACCACACATGTGGATGATAATTGCCCCTTAAGAATGGAACCTGCACAACTGTAGAGGGAGTCATGCAAGCTCCTCAGCTACCTTGGCCTATTCTCATCATACGAATGGGAAAAGAGATGATCAGATATTTGACTAAGACCAACAGAGGACAGAAGGCAGACCACAGTGAGCAACACAACAGGTGGCCCTGTCCACAGAAATCACGTAGGAAATCAGGAGATTTCACAGTTCAGTTTCTATCCAGTAAACATGTCTAGACCAGAAATAAGGAAAATAGAAGCTTATCAGAAGACCCTGGCCTCTTCACTTGTCAATATTTTCCCAGCTGCCCCTCTTAGAACTGACTGCCTGTTGCTTGGAGCAACATTTTCCTTTCTCCCCGCAGGAGCCTGAAATGCTGTGCTTATTTACACGCCCCTTTGTTCAGAGCATTAAGAACTACACCTTCTGACAAGTAAAAATTTGAGAAGCTAGCAGTGAACAGAACAAAGTTCTGGTTATTTGAAACTCAGGCTAGATGAGGGGTAGAGAGGGGAAGATGAATTGTGACACTGGTCAGGAAATGTGCTCACTCTGGTCTTAGGAACCTGGCACAGAGGACACACAGGTCCAGAGAGTCGGGCTTGGGTTGGGGTCTTGCTTCTGCAGTGTTCTCACCTCACAAGGCAGAGACCCCAGCACGAGCTCTCAGTTTCCATTCTTACACTCTGGGGAGAATTTTTAAAAAAAATATTTACTTATTCCCTTTTGTTGCCCTAGTTGTTTTATTGTTATAGTTATTATTGTTGTCATTATTATAGGATAGGACAGAGAGAAATGGAGAGAGGAGGGGAAGACAGAGAGGAGGAGAGAAAGACAGACACCTGCAGACCTGCTTCACCGCCTGTGAAGCGACTCCCCTGCAGGTGGGGAGCCGGGGGCTCGAATCCGGATCTTTATGCCGGTCCTTGCGCTTCGTGCCACGTGCGCTTAATCTGCTGCACTACCGTCCGACTCCTGGGAGAATTTTTAAAACTGGTATTTCAGTACACTTTCTACCAGACTTTTTCATTTCATTAAACCTACTGATAACTTTTGAAAATTAGAGAGATATGAATGAAACATTTCACTCAACCCAAATAAAGCTTTGGATTTTGAAATGAAGTGAATGAAAATAATGAATGGTAACAGCAACTCTCTACAAAGCCCTGGAGACCCTGAGTCTCCTTCTGGAAGTTTCCATCTGAGTCCTCGCAGCTAAGCCAGCTGTGCTTCTCGGCAGCACTGCTTTTCCCTGACTGGTCAAATGACAAACCTGTGGACACCCTGTCTTCCATCCAAATTCATATCCTTGGGCAGGATTTAAGTAATTCCGGTTACGTTCCTCCCTCAAAGTCACGTTTTACTGGTGACTGAAAAATAGACGTTTCTTGGCTAAGGTCTGAGAATGTGCATTATGATCTCTGCTGATTTTAGAAAATTCTTCCAATAGCTCTGAGGCATGACTTGGTTTATAAGTCACTGCATCCCAGAAATGTTTCTCAGATGACACTTCAAATGCAGCGCCTGAGAGACACACTGTGTATCTTAAAATGCCAACTTTCTGGGCCTCTCATCCTAATTTTTGAAATTTCTGGGGTTGGGGTCTAGGACTCCATTTTGGCAACTCCTCATGAATTTCTCAAACACACTCAAGTCTGAGGACCCAAATGTGCCAAGCATGATAGAGTTCACATTATGTACACACTAAGGTGTTTAGAACTGCAATTTCGTTTCTCTGATTAGATTCAACAAGAGCTAAATGGAAACCTAAAATAAACTTCCTAGCTTCTTCCCACATGAAGACACCTAGTTTCATCTGCTCTATTCCTACCATTAGGTTCCTGATTATTAAACAATTTGTCCTGCTTCATATCTTACAGCATTTCAGCCACCAACTTGCAGATGCTGCCATGATGCCATCCTGACCTCCCTGGACAGACGCCCTCACCATGTGTCCTGGAGCCTCCCCTCCCCAGAGCCCTACCCCACTAGGGACAGACACAGGCTGGGGGTGTGGATCCACCTGCCAACACCCATGTCCAGCGGAGAAGCAATGACAGAAGCCGGAACTTCCACCTTCTGCTCCCCATAAAGGATTTGGGTCCATCCTCCCAGAGGGGGCTATCAGGGAGAGGGGGTGGGATACAGAGTTCTGGTAGTGGGAACTATGTGAAATTGTACCCCTGTTATCTTACAATCTTGTTAGTCATTATTAAGTTACTAATAAAAAAGAAAAAGTTACTCTCTAACATGATTACTGTTGTGAAAGCTGAGGTTCCCTGGACTGGAACTTTAATGGTAAGCCTCGCCTGCATTTGCAGACTTAATGCGACTCTGCATTTCAGTCAATTTGAACCATTTGTGTACTCATCCTACTCATGTATTACTACACAGCAAGTAACTGTGGAGTCCTTGTAGGGTCAGGTACTTTCCCAGGACTAAGGTCAGAGGGTGCTGGAGTGAGTACTGGGCCCTGTGTCACTGGGAAACATCAGCACAGTCAGTCAGGCGCCATGCCTACAGGTAGCCAGGATCTTCACACACCATAGGCTGGCGAGTGGTGGCACACCTGGTTAAGCGCTCACATTATAGGACCCGCGTTCAAGCCCCTGGTATATATATATATATATATATGCCCTCTCCTCTCAATTTCTCTCTGTCTCTGTCCAATAATAAATAAATTAAAATATTAAAACAGAGTGTAGCATTAACTTGGGGATGATAAGCTGGCCTCTGTGGAGAAATGGAAAGGTGTCTTCAGCAACATTGAAACAGACTCCCAGGAATGCCCAAAAGCGAATTCTGAGATTCCTTGGATTTATAAGAAGGAAAGGGCCTAGTAAAATGGGCAATTTTAATTGTTTCCTGTTTGACGCTGAACTGACAGTTCTCCCCCTCCCCCCTTCCTCTCTCTTCCCCCCCCCCCTTCTCAGCCACAAACATCTAGTAAAATTCCATTGCATGGCAAAAAGGAGAGTGGAGACTTTCTAGCTGACAGCCTGGTGAAGCCAGTTGGCACTACATCCCGAAATTGCAAACAGAGACCAGCCATGGAATAAACAGCAGCCCTGCATGAGCCCAGGGACTCCTGTGGGCCAGAGGGAAGGGGGACGTTGCAGTCAGGTGTGGAAATGACGGTCCTTTCCCAAACACTACTTTGTGGGGAAGAGGACAGACAGGCTCGGGGAAACTCAGCGGAAAGCTGTCTTTGAATCTAGCAGCAAAGGTCATGCTTTAGGTGAACAGAGCTCCTACTCTCTGCACCTGGGAAGGACTGAGCCAGCTCTTGGAAGTCATCTGAAAATTAACTTTGAAACAAGGCATGAGTTCAAAGAATAAGCATGTTAAATGAGTTTCCTAAATGTCTGAGATAGATGAATGTGAGACAGACAGACCAAACAAACAACCCCCCCCCCCCAAATTAGAAGTAAACAGTCTTTCTAAGACTGTCAGAACTATGGTGGTCACCTTGGGAGGGGAGGGGCTTTCTACAAGGCCTGCTGGCTTAAATGCCAACAAATATCTTAAACGTGACTTATGATGGGTCTGGGTGGTGGTGCACCTGGCTGAGTGCACATGTTACAGTGCACAAGAACACAGGTTCAAACACCCCGTCCCCACCTGCAGGGAGAAAGCTTTGCAAGTTGTGAAACAGGTCTGCAGGTCTCTCTGTCTCTCTCCTTTTCTATTCCCCCCTTAATTTCTTTCTGTTTCTATCCAATAATGAATGAATAAATAAAAAGATTTAAAAGGGAGTCGGGCGGTAGCGCAGTGGGTTAAGTGCACGTGGCACAAAGCACAAGGACCAACATAAGGATCCGGGTTTGAGCCCCCAGCTCCCTACCTGCAGGGGAGTCACTTCACAGGCAGTGAAGCAGGTCTGCAGATGTCTGTCTTTCTCTCCCCCTCTCTGTCTTCCCCTCCTCTCTCCATTTCTCTCTGTCCTGTCCAACAATGACATCAATAACAACAATAATAACTACAACAATACAAAACAAGGGCAACAGAGGGAATGAATGAATATAAAATAATACTAAGGATGAGGAGAGTGCTCACCGGTCAGATGTGTTGCCCAAAGCCCTAGGTTTAAAAAATAAAAAGTAAAAATAAATACAAAGATTTAAAAAACCCAGGGTAATATACTGAGTTTTAAGCAAACCTATACTGGTGCTTAAGCAAATATCTAGATTTGAAGCCTGTCCTAGTTGGTACACTATTAGCCTTCATACCTTCTGACTAATAAGCTGCATCGCTCCTTTCTCTAGGGTTCCCAGGTGAGGACAAAGGTGCCTGATGGGGCTGTCTGACTTTCCAAGTAATTTGTCAACCAGATTAAAAAGATTTCCCAAAAAAGGAAATGAAGCAGACAGAATAATTCTCTGAATTTAAGTTTTTTTTAAGGGACTTGAAAATAATCAGTGTAAAACCACAGCCTCAAATATTTCAGACTGTAATTCTAATCATCTTGCATTTGTAAGTTCAGTGAAATATCTGGGACATATTTACTTGTGCTTAAAACGTGCCAGACTGGGGGTCGGGCGGTGGTGCTGTGGATTAAGCTCACGTGGCATAAGGATCCTGGCTGCAGCCCCCGGCTCCCCACCTGCAGGGGAGTCGCTTCACAGGCGGTGAAGCAGGTCTGCAGGTGTCTGTCTTTCTCTCCCCTCTCTGTCTTCCCCTCCTCTCTCCATTTCTCTCTGTCCTATCCAACAACAACGACATCAACAATGGTAATAATAATTACCACAACGAGGCTACAACAACAAGGGCAACAAAAGGGGGAAAAATGGCCTCTGGGAGTGGTGGATTCATGGTGCAGGCACCGAGCCCCGGCAATAACCCTGGAGGAAAAAAAAAAAAAAACGTGCCAGACTTTCTGGCACAAGGAGACAGTGAAGGAAACACTGCTTAGGCCCAGCCCCTACTAAACGGAAGAACTCATCAGACAGTCCGAGGATGACACGAAGAACAGATTTCTTCACCCGAACAGGAAAAACTGACCTTGCTCCTGCCTGCATCGGACATGTCTGAGAGACCTTGAGGCTCAGTCTTCCCGAGCCAGAGAAATCGCCCTGAATGCGCCGTAAGTTCAACCAAGGACCTCCGGTCTTCCCGTGCCACGGAAACTGCCCTGGACCAAGACCCTCTGTCGGGCCCCTCCTGTCAGGTGGCTCTCCTGCTCCCTGTGGCTGCTTCCCACAGCCCTCACTCCCCATGGCTCCAGCTGGGAGTGTTGCCCCTCTTAATCTGCCTGATTAAAACCAACTTGGCTCACCTGACTCTGTCTCCTCTGTTTCCCACATTTCTAACAGACTACGGAAGAAAACACAATTTTCCCAACTTGTATGTGTATAGGTTTCAATTTTCCTACCTGTACATCAAGGGGATCAGACGAAATCATCTCTAGAGTCTTCTCTAATCTGGTATTTTGTGAGTTTGTCGCTATACAGAGGGTAGTGGCTGAGTGTCCTGTGGAGGGAGAGCGTGCAGGCAGGCAGAAGTAGAGGAAGGAGCAGTGAACCCAGACACCAACATGGGGTCTGATGTCAAAGTTTTATGGCCCCAGATTTCTTGATAGTTGTTGTTAGAAATCCTGCTGATTTGAACTCCATGTTTACAACACCGATGTGGCTGATGGTTAACAGGTGCATTCCTTTGTTCCTTTGTCCCAGAGTCCCACAAGGCCTGCCCAGTGAGTAAGCTCAGGCTCTCCTCTTTGTCCCAAGTCCCTCTTCCTTCATACAAAAGAATGAAGAATGTCAGAGAGTTACAGTAGCAGCCCACACACAGGCCTTGAGATTGTGCAAAATGCACATCTGTAGCTCTGACCTTGGCTCCTTCTCTGAAGGGTTTGAGGGTGGTGCATAATAGAGTGACCTGAACGTTTCTTGATGCCTCAGAGAACTGCACCTGACTAATGACATTCAGATGAAGACTATTGTCATCAAGGTTTAACACATTCCTGCCGGCTCCCACACCTTGAAAATCATTTGTGCTTTGACAGTTGCTCCTGAATTGAATTTACTTAAACACATCTTTGATCATTCTGTTCTTTTTGATGTGATGTGATTCTATCAGTCAATACTCTGCCAGAGTTCAGATCACTGGCACACCTGACATTCTCCAAGTCCAGGTGTCTGGGTGCTGTTCCCCAGACTCTCCAGGTGAACTACATGGTGGCTGAAGTTACTTCCTCTCAACCCTGGGATGCTTGGGGCCTGGGGGTCCTGCTTCTGCAAGGTTCTCACCCTGAGAGGAGCCATCGTCTGATTCACTCCCTAACCTTCTGCTGCTGTTTTGTTCTGATGGTAAAGAACAAAGACTCTACAGAGTCAATAGTCAGAATCAGAGTGGACCTTGCCAGGAATTAATGTGGCACCAGGGCCTTGTGCGTGTGTGACACGACTACTCAGCATCTGTCCCTGGGCCAGACTTTATATCTTTGATTTTAGACGGAGAGAAGAAAGAAGGTGAGACAGATGTGAGGAAGGAGACGGCACAGGCCACCCCACCATGCTGGGCACTGGCCCTGTGCCGTCCCAGGTACGCGGTGTGAGGCCATTTGAACCAGGGCGCCAGCATGACTAAACTGGGCCGGCTGAGCAGCCCCGTGGCCCCTGTAGCTTCCATTCTTGCCGTGATACTTTCCTTGTGTCTCTGCATTTCTGCTCTGTCACGGTCTCCAAGCACCTCCCTTCCTCCTAACTTTGCACACCAACAGGAAACCCGCTTGGCAGGAAGGTCAGGACGGGCCTGTCTTGAACAGTGAGAGGCCTGACTTGAACAAAACCATCTGAGGAAAGCGAAAGATCTCATCTGTGGCCATTGCCTTTTTTTTTTTCCCCCTTGGGAAGAGAGAGTTTGTGGAAACTTTTCACATCCTCCCTAAGTCAAGTGATAGAAACCAAAAAATTCGCCTGATGAGTTTTGAAGGAGTCACTCTGGAAGACAAGAGTTGGCATATCCTCATCTGCAGCCCTCTGGAGGACTGAAGACCCACAGAAATGTCTCACACCACACAGCAAAGATGAAAGACAGTGAGAGGTGCCAGGTGGGGGCGCACCTGGTTGAGTGAACATGTTACAGTGTGTAAGGACCCAGGTTCAAGTCCCCGGTCCCCACCTGCAGTGGGAAGGCTCTGCGAGTGGTGAAACAGGGCTGCAGATATCTCTCTGTCTCCCTCTCTCCTCTCAAATTCTCTCTGACTCTATCCAATAATGATGATGATGATGACAGTGAGAGGCATCTGCATGTAACAGAGGTGTGTGACCTTTCTGTGGGATTCCTGGTCTCTGGAAGTTGGTGGGCTTAGAGGTTTACTACTTGGATTTATTTATTTTTTTTGCCGCCAGGGTTATCGCTGGGGCTTGGTGCAGACACTCATCCCAAGAAGAACAGAAATTGACCCATGTATCAGCTGCACTATGTGGCATTAAGTTTTTTTTTAAAAAAATTATTTATTACCTTTGTTGCTCTTGTTGTTTTGTTGTAGTTATTATTGTTGCTATTGATGTTGTTGTTGGACAGGACAGAGAGAAATGGAGAGAGGAGGGGAAGACAGAGAGGGGGAGAGAAAGACAGTCACCTGCAGACCTGCTTCACCGCCTGTGAAGCAATCCCCCTGCAGGTGGGGAGCCGGGGGCTGGAACCATTAAGCTTCTAAGAAAAACAAAGTTTTATTTATGAAGAAGAACTTCTGAAACAAACGCTTCAGAGCCTAATATCAAAACAAACGTGAATGAAAAGAATCGTCCGCCCAGCTCAGAATCTGCCTGTCCTCCGGAGGACACAGCACAGGAGGAGGCCGGCTCCATCACACGTGCGTAGGGGAGGCTGAGCAGGGGGACACAGCACCTTCCCCGCCGGTCAGGGGTGAGGGCTTACGCGTCTCTGGCTGACTGATGGCCCCGTGTGGCAAAGGAGGAGCAGGTGCCCGCAAGACATCTGCCGGTCCTCCCATGGGGTCCCCACTGGGGATCTTGATGCGTCTAGAGAACAGGCTGTCACCACGTGAAGGTGGACTGTGCCTTACTTCAGCACCAGTGGCCGTGGCGAGGGTGCGCCTGGCCTGGCCCCACAGGAGAGAGCGGCCAGGGGTCTCGTGGTGGGCACAGGCCTCCCCAGGGTGACACCGCAGGCAGCGGCAAAGGCCTCCTGCAGGCCAGTCAGCGGAGTCCCACCAGGGTCGGGACGGGGGGTGGCCAGGCTGGCCGCTCGGAGCTGCCGCAGGAGCTCGGGACTTGTGCCGGAGGGCGGACAGGCGCCTGCGGTGGTCTCAGAACCTTCCCCACCAGAGGACATTCGCAGCCGCCAGCAGAGCCTGAACCTAAGCCGCCCTGGGCCACACTCAGCTCACATCCTAAGAGGAAAATTCAGAAACTGAAACGCAACAAAGTCCCAGTGACTCGGGCGGCTGGCAGCACACCTGCATGTTACAGTGCACAGGGACCCGGGTTCAAGCCCCCATCCCCACCTGCTAGGGGAAACTTCTCAAGTGGTGAAGCAGGGCTGCAGGTGGTTCTTTTCCTCTTCCCTCTCATTTCTCTCTGTCTCTGTCCACTAATAAATAGATAAATAAAATACGAAAAATCACTAGAAAGTTTCAGTGAAAACACTGGTGTCTGGATCTGAGTTTGAAGCAGGAAACTAGTTTATGTGTTTGCCTCTGGTCGCTCTGGCTCTGGCTTCCTCGCTAAGAAGGCTCCTGGCTCCTGGCTCCTGCCGCCTGCTGCTCTCCCACACCTGCCGCCACACAGAGAAGTCGCTTCAGACGCCAGGACACAGGACCCGCAGGCTGTGCAGACGAACCAGCAGTGTGGACGGATCCCTACCAGAAAGGCACCAACAGACAGCGCCCATGATGCTGGATGGGTACCAGGAGGGCTCTGCTCTGATCCCAACAAGCAAACTCTCTACCCACACTGTTGGTCTGCTAATTCTGCTTCTAAGACGCCTTCTGTTTCATTGGTTTAACCCCCCTGTATAACACTGTATTCTATTTACATGACCACTGTTAACTAAGCACCCCCTGCCTCTAGGGCACTGGTTTAATCCCCCTGCTTAACACTGTATTCTGTTTACATAACACTGTTAACTAAGCACCACCCTGCCTCCAGGGCACTGGTTTAATCCTCACTGTTTAACACTGTATTCTGTTTACATAACCACTGTTAACCAAGTACAACCCTGCCTGCAGGGCACTGGTTTAATCCCCCCTGCTTAACACTGTATTCTATTTACATAACCACTGTTAACTAAGCACCACCCTGCCTGCAGAGCACTGGTTTAACCCCCCTGCTTAACACTGTATTCTATTTACATAACCACTGTTAACTAAGCACCATCCTGCCTGCAGGGCACTGGTTTAACCCCCCTGCTTAACACTGTATTCTATTTACATAACCACTGTTAACTAAGCACCTCCCTGCCTGCAGGGCACTGGTTTAACCCCCCTGCTTAACACTGTATTCTATTTACATAACCACTGTTAACTAAGCACCACCCTGCCTGCAGGGCACTGGTTTAACCCCCCTGCTTAACACTGTATTCTATTTACATAACCGCTGTTAACTAAGCACCACCCTGCCTGCAGGGCACTGGTTCCCTCCTGCTTAACACTGTATTCTGTTTACATAACCGCTGTTAACTAAGCACCACCCTGCCTGCAGGGCACTGGTTTAACCCTCCTGCTTAACACTGTATTCTGTTTACATAACCACTGTTAACTAAGCACCATCCTGCCTCCACAACACTGGTTTAATCCCCCTGCTTAACACTGTATTCTATTTACATAACCACTGTTAACTAACCACCACCCTGCCTGCAGGGCACTGGTTTAATCCCCGTTTAACACTGTATTCTGTTTACATAACACTGTTAACTAAGCACCGCCATGCCTGCAGGGCAATGGATTAATCCTCACTGTTTTTCACGCTTTCTCCTTCTCCCCACCCCATCCTGCGTACATCCTCTTCAGACCTGCCTCTTGCGCCTCAGGACGTAGAAGGACAGGACTGTGATTAGAGATGGCTGAGACTGCACTGCGTTCCTCATGAATAAACACTGAACTGCGTGCTCAGCCAGGAGTCCCTGGTCGGCTCTTGCTCCCAACCGCGAAGCCAGCTGGGCAATGCACAGTGTAGACTCTCCACCCACATGAGACTCTGCATCCACACAGTGTAGACTCTCCATCCACAGTGTAGACTCTCCACCCACAGTGTAGACCCTCCACCCACAGTGAGACTCTGCATCCACACAGTGTAGACTCTCCATCCACAGTGAGACTCTGCATCCACACAGTGTAGACTCTCCATCCACAGTGTAGACTCTCCATCCACAGTGTAGACTCTCCATCCACAGTGTAGACTCTCCACCCACAGTGTAGACTCTCCATCCACAGTGTAGACTCTCCATCCACACAGTGTAGACTCTCCACCCACAGTGTAGACTCTCCATCCACAGTGTAGACTCTCCATCCACACAGTGTAGACTCTCCACCCACAGTGTAGACTCTCCATCCACACAGTGTAGACTCTCCATCCACAGTGTAGACTCTCCACCCACAGTGTAGACCCTCCACCCACAGTGAGACTCTGCATCCACACAGTGTAGACTCTCCATCCACAGTGAGACTCTACATCCACACAGTGTAGACTCTCCATCCACAGTGTAGACTCTCCATCCACAGTGTAGACTCTCCATCCACACAGTGTAGACTCTCCACCCACAGTGTAGACTCTCCATCCACAGTGTAGACTCTCCATCCACACAGTGTAGACTCTCCACCCACAGTGTAGACTCTCCATCCACAGTGTAGACTCTCCATCCACACAGTGTAGACTCTCCATCCACAGTGAGACTCTGCATCCACACAGTGTAGACTCTCCATCCACAGTGTAGACTCTCCATCCACAGTGTAGACTCTCCACCCACAGTGTAGACTCTCCATCCACAGTGTAGACTCTCCATCCACACAGTGTAGACTCTCCATCCACACAGTGTAGACTCTCCACCCACAGTGTAGACTCTCCATTCACAGTGTAGACTCTCCATCCACACAGTGTAGACTCTCCACCCACAGTGTAGACTCTCCATCCACAGTGTAGACTCTCCATCCACACAGTGTAGACTCTCCATCCACAGTGTAGACTCTCCACCCACAGTGTAGACCCTCCACCCACAGTGAGACTCTGCATCCACACAGTGTAGACTCTCCATCCATAGTGAGACTCTACATCCACACAGTGTAGACTCTCCATCCACAGTGTAGACTCTCCATCCACAGTGTAGACTCTCCATCCACACAGTGTAGACTCTCCACCCACAGTGTAGACTCTCCATCCACAGTGTAGACTCTCCATCCACACAGTGTAGACTCTCCACCCACAGTGTAGACTCTCCATCCACAGTGTAGACTCTCCATCCACACAGTGTAGACTCTCCACCCACAGTGTAGACTCTCCATCCACAGTGTAGACTCTCCATCCACACAGTGTAGACTCTCCACCCACAGTGTAGACTCTCCATCCACAGTGTAGACTCTCCATCCACAGTGTAGACTCTCCATCCACACAGTGTAGACTCTCCATCCACAGTGTAGACTCTCCATCCACACAGTGTAGACTCTCCACCCACAGTGTAGACTCTCCATCCACAGTGTAGACTCTCCATCCACACAGTGTAGACTCTCCACCCACAGTGTAGACTCTCCATCCACAGTGTAGACTCTCCATCCACACAGTGTAGACTCTCCACCCACAGTATAGACCCTCCACCCACAGTGAGACTCTGCATCCACACAGTGTAGACTCTCCATCCACAGTGAGACTCTCCATCCACACAGTGTAGACTCTCCATCCAGAGTGTAGACTCTCCATCCACAGTGTAGACTCTCCATCCACAGTGTAGACCCTCCACCCACACAGTTTAGACTCTTCATCCACACAGTGTAGACTCTCCATCCACAGTGTACTCTCTATCCGCTCAGTGTAGACCCTCAATCCACACAGTGTAGACTCTCCATCCACAGTGTAGACCCTCCATCCACACAGTGTAGACTCTCCATCCACACAGTGTAGACTCTCCATCCACACAGTGTAGACCCTCCATCCACAGTGTAGACTCTCCATCCACAGTGTAGACCCTCCATCCACAGTGTAGACTCTCCATCCACAGTGTAGACTCTCCATCCACACAGTGTAGACCCTCCATCCACAGTGTAGACTCTCCATTCACAGTGTAGACCCTCCATCCAGTGTAGACTCTCCATCCACAGTGTAGACTCTCCATCCGCACAGTGTAGACCCTCCATCCAGAGTGTAGACCCTCCATCCTCACAGTGTAGATTCTCCATCCACAGAGTGTAGACCCTCCATCCAAATTGTAGACTCTCCATCCACACAGTGTAGACCTTCAATCGACACAGTGTAGACTCTCCATCCACAGTGTAGACTCTCCATTCACAGTGTAGACTCTCCATCTACAGTGCAGATTCTCCATCCACAGTGTAGACCCTCCATCCACACAGTGTCAACCCTCCACCCACACATGTAGACTCTCCATCCACACAGTGTAGACTCTCCATCCACACAGTGTAGATTCCCCATCCACACAGTGTAGACCCTCCATGCACACAATGTAGACTCTCTATCCACACAGTGTAGACCCTTCATTCACAGTGTAGACTCTCCACCCACACAGTGTAGACTCTCCATCCACACAGTGTAGACTCTCCATCCACAGTGTACTCTCTATCCGCTCAGTGTAGACCCTCAATCCACACAGTGTAGACTCTCCATCCACAGTGTAGACTCTCCATTCACAGTGTAGATTCTCCATCCACAGTGTAGACCCTCCGTCCCCACAGTGTAGACCCTCCGTCCCCACAGTGTAGACCCTCCACCCACACATGTAGACTCTCCATCCACACAGTGTAGACCCTCCATCCACAGTGTAGTCTCTCCATCTGTCCTTGCCTCCTCAGACAGTGCTTCTGGCAGATCATCTCCTGATTCAGACGCACTTTCTCAGTCTTTGTAGAATCTGCTTCCTTCAAGTCCTTTCCTCCTCAGACAGTGTTTCTGGCAGATAATCTCCTGATTCAGACGCACTTTCTCAGTCTTAGAATCTGTTTCCTTCAAGCTTTCTGCTTCTCTTTGAAATCAGCTTTGTTGAGATCAAATCTTCAATGTCTTAGACAGTTAGTGGATTATCTGTCTTAAAAGTTGAATCAAGAGATTTTTTTTTTCTCCCTTTGGGAGATTATAGCAGTAACTGGATGTCAGACACTCAGAGATGCAAGTCTGACCCCTTCTGGAAAGATGTAGCAATGATCTCACTGTCCAGTGTCCAAAAAACAGGACACCACCAGGCACAGTGAGCAGGGTATTGTCAAATTAATTTAGAAGAGGAATTCACACCTGGATGTGCCTTAGAGGGTAAAAGATTGTCATGGAAAACCCTTGAAACATTATTTCTGTGACTTGTTACTTGAAATGCAGAACTTTCTTCAGTTATGAACATAGGCAAGTAACATATTAATGATGCTGTCAACAGTGAAGTTATTTTCTTATCACATTCTAGTTACTGAGAGTATCTTATATTTTCTATTAAACTGAAATCACAGTAAAGCTGCCACACGGTCCTACTATTTAATGTGAGTAAATAAATTAATATTTAATACATATATTTACTCCAAGGGCTTCACCATCCTGGGATGAGTTTTAAATTATTTTAATCCTTTTTTATTTATTGGAGGGATTAGTGGTTTACAGTCGACAGTAAGATACAGTAGTTTGTGCATGCATAACATTTCCCAGTTTTCTATGTAACAATTCAACCCCTCTAGGTTCTCCTCTGCCATCCTGTCCCAGGACCCCCATCCCAGAGTCTTTTACTTTGGTGCAATACACCAACTCCAGTCCAAGTTGTGCTTAGTTGTTTTTTTTTCTTATTTTTTAAATTTCTTTTTTTTTTTTTTTGCGTTTCTACTTCTTTTTATTTTTTTTTACATGCATAACATTCCCCAGATTCCCATTTAACAATACAACCCCCACTATTTCATTCATCATTTTTCATGGACCTGTATTCTCCCCACCCACCCACCCCAGAGTCTTTTACTTTGGTGTAATACTCCAGTTCAATTTAAATTTCTTTATTGTCTTATCACTAGTGATTTAATAATGATCAAAAAGACTGTGGGATAAGAGGGGTACAATTTGGTTGTGGGAATTGTGTGGCATTGTATCCCTTTTATCCTATGGTCTTGTCAATATTTCTTGTCAATAAATAAAAATTAAGGTAAATAAATAAAGAGGGGTACAATGCCACACAGTTCCATCCATCAGAGCTCCGTGTCCCCTCCCCTCCACTGGAAGCTGCCCTGGTCTTTATCCCTCTGGGAATATGGATCAAAATCCTTTATGGGGAGCAGAAGGTGGGAGTTCTGGCTTCCGTCAATGCTTCTCCGCTGGACATGGGTGTTGGCAGGTGGACCCACACCCCCAGCCTGTGTCTGTCTGTCCCTGGTGGGGCAGGGCTCTGGGGAGGGGAGGCTCCAGGACCCATGGGTGAGGGCGTCTGCCAAGGGAGGTCAGGGTGGCGTCGTGGTGGCATTTTTCAACTTCTGTCTATCAGCATGGTCAACCCATATTCGTCCTTCTCTCTCTTTTTTTAAAAAAAAATTTATTGGAGGATTAATGTTTTACTATCAACAGTCAATACAATAATTTGTACATACATGTAATTCAACCCCACTAGGTCCTCCTCTGCCTTCCTGCTCCAGGACCTGAACCCTCCCCCCACCCCAGAGTCCTTTACTTTGGTGCAAGACACCAACTCCAGTCCAAGTTCTGCTGTGTGTTTTCCCTTCTGATCTTGTTTTTCAACTTCTGTCTATGAGTGAGATCATCCCATATTCATCCTTCTGTTTCTGACTGATCTCACTTCACATGATTTCTTCAAGCTCCATCCAAGCTGAGCTAAAGAAGGTGAGTTCACCAATTTTAATAGCTGAGTGGCATTTCATTGTGTATATAGACCACACTTTCTCAGCCACTTATGTTGCTGGACACCTGGGTTGCTACTAGGAAAACTGTTTTATTTTATTATTAATACTATGCTACAAAATTGTAAGATTACAGGGTGTAGTTCCACACCACATACCACCAAAGTTCTGTATTGCCACTCTCTCACCTGCCCAAAGACAACCACCAGAGTTCTCACAAGTCTTAGAAACAGTTTGCTTCTGTTTTTGTTCAAGCTCATGTCAATCAGATCTCTGGATTCCACGCATCTGGTCCTTGTCTTTCATCTCTTACTTATCTCACTAAGCACCATCACCGCCAGTCCCATCCATTTTGACTCAAAGGACACAGTCTCATCTTTTTTGATGGCAGAATAGTATTCCATGGAGTCTATACCCCGTAACTCCTTTATCCAGTTATCTGCTGACGGGCATGTAGGCTGCGTCCACTCCTTGGCTGTTGTGAACAGCGCAGCTATGAACACAGGGTGCGTGTCCCTTCTAACGAGTGTCTGAGTGTCCCCTGGATAAATGCCTGAGAGTGGGATTGCTGGGCCATAAGGTGATGCCACTTGCATTTAAGCACCCTCTACACAGTCTCCACAGGGCTGCCCCCATCTGCATTCCCACCAGCAATGGAGCAGAGCCCCTTTCTCCACGACCTCCCCAACACCTGCCATTTCCTGTTTGTTGATGGGAGCCCTTCTCTCAGGTGTGAGATGGAATCTCAGTGTGGTTTTAACCTGCGTTTCTCTAATGACAAGAGGAGTGGAATGTTTCTTCATGTGTCTGTGGGCCGTGAGTATCTCTTCTTTAGAAAACTGTCTGTTTAGTTCTTTAGGCCACTTTTTACTGGATATTTTCCCTTCATTTGTAGATGTGTACCAATCCTATCAGATGTTTCCTGTCAGTCACTTATTTGTATTGATGTACAAGTATCTTCTCCTATTTACTCAGTTGCCTGACTATCCTTGCAAAGTTTGCTTTTGATGTGGAGAAGATTTTTACTTTCCTGTAATCCCATTTATTTACTTTTGTTTTCATTTCCCTTGACCAGAGGCTTGCATGCCCAAATACATCTTTGATGTGAAGGTCCTGCAAAGTTTCACCAGCATTTTCGTCTATAAATTTTATAGTTTCTGGTCTAATATCTAATTCTTTAATCCATTTTTATTTGACCTTGGTATATGGTGTCAGGTAGTGGTCTAGTTTCACTTTTCTTATTAATTAATTTTGCCTCCAGGATTATTTCTGGGGCTCAGCACCTGCACTATGAATCAACTGCTCCTGGAACCCACTGCTCCTGTAGGTTATTTTTCCCCTTTTGTTGCCCTTGTTGCTAATCATTGTTCTTGCTGCTGTTGTTGTTGGTTAGGACAGAGAGAAATGGAGAGAGGAGGGGAAGACAGAGAGGGGGAGAGAAAGACAGACACCTGCAGACCTGCTTCACCGCCTGTGAAGCGACTCCCCTGCAGGTGGGGAGCTGGGGGCTCGAACCGGGATCCTTACACCGGTCCTTGTGCTTTCTGGCATGTGCACTTAACCCACTGCGCAACCACCCGGCCCCCCTAGTTTCACTTTTCTACATGTGCGTGTCCAATTTTCCCAGCACCATCTGTTGAAGAGATTTTTTTCCACCCCATTGAATGGTTTTTATATTGAGTGGTTTTATGTGTGTGGGTTTATTTCTGGACTTTTGATCTTATCCAAGAGTCCATTTTTATTCCAGTACTATGTTTATTATTGCTTTGTAGTATGAACTGAAGTTGGGGAGTGTGATACTTCCATATTTTCCCTTTTCTCCTCAGAAGTGATTTGGCAATTCATGGCTTTTCGTCATTTACCATAGAGAACTGAAGGCCTTCACCAGTCAGACCAGAAAGCCGTTCCCATTCAGATCTGAGAGCCTTCACCTGTCAGCCCTGAGTGTCTTCACCTGTCAGCCTGAGTGTCTTCACCTGTCAGCCTGAGTGTCTTCACCAGAGAGCCCTGAGTGTCTTCAGAAGTCACACCTGAGTGTCTTCACCTGTCAGCCTGAGTGTCTTCACCTGTCAGCCTGAGTGTCTTCACCTGTCAGCCTGAGTGTCTTCACCTGAGAGCCCTGAGGGTCTTCACCTGAGAGCCCCGAGGGTCTTCACCTGAGAGCTCTGAGTGTCTTCACCTGTCAGCCCTGAGGGTCTTCACCTGTCAGCCCTGAGGGTCTTCACCTGAGAGCCCTGAGGGTCTTCACCTGTCAGCCCTGAGGGTCTTCACCTGAGAGCCCTGAGGGTCTTCACCTGTCAGTCCTGAGGGTCTTCACCTGAGAGCCCTGAGGGTCTTCACCTGAGAGCCCTGAGGGTCTTCACCTGAGAGCCCTGAGGGTCTTCATCTGAGAGCCCTGAGTGTCTTCACCTGAGAGCCCTGAGGGTCTTCATCTGAGAGCCCTGAGGGTCTTCACCTGAGAGCCCTGAGGGTCTTCACCTGTCAGCCTGAGTGTCTTCACCTGAGAGCCCTGAGGGTCTTCACCTGAGAGCCCTGAGGGTCTTCACCTGAGAGCCCTGAGGGTCTTCACCTGTCAGCCCTGAGGGTCTTCACCTGAGAGCCCTGAGGGTCTTCACCTGAGAGGCCTGAGGGTCTTCACCTGAGAGCCCTGAGGGTCTTCACCTGAGAGCCCTGAGGGTCTTCACCTGTCAGCCCTGAGGGTCTTCACCTGAGAGCCCTGAGGGTCTTCACCTGAGAGCCCTGAGGGTCTTCACCTGAGAGCTCTGAGGGTCTTCACCTGAGAGCCCTGAGGGTCTTCACCTGTCAGCCCTGAGGGTCTTAACCTGAGAGCTCTGAGGGTCTTCACCTGAGAGCTCTGAGGGTCTTCACCGCCAGCCCTGAGGGTCTTCACCTGTCAGCCCTGAGGGTCTTAACCTGAGAGCTCTGAGGGTCTTCACCTGAGAGCCCTGAGGGTCTTCACCTGTCAGCCCTGAGGGTCTTCACCTGAGAGCCCTGAGGGTCTTCACCTGAGAGCCCTGAGGGTCTTCACCTGAGAGCCCTGAGGGTCTTCATCTGAGAGCCCTGAGTGTCTTCACCTGAGAGCCCTGAGGGTCTTCATCTGAGAGCCCTGAGGGTCTTCACCTGAGAGCCCTGAGGGTCTTCACCTAAGAGCCCTGAGGGTCTTCACCTGTCAGCCCTGAGGGTCTTCACCTGTCAGCTCTGAGGGTCTTCACCTGAGAGCCCTGAGGGTCTTCACCTGTCAGCCCTGAGGGTCTTCACCTGAGAGCCCTGAGGGTCTTAACCTGAGAGCTCTGAGGGTCTTCACCTGAGAGCCCTGAGGGTCTTCACCTGAGAGCCCTGAGGGTCTTCACCTGAGAGCTCTGAGGGTCTTCACCTGAGAGCCCTGAGGGTCTTCACCTGAGAGCCCTGAGGGTCTTCACCTGAGAGCCCTGAGTGTCTTCACCTGAGAGCCCTGAGGGTCTTCACCTGTCAGCTCTGAGGGTCTTAACCTGAGAGCCCTGAGGGTCTTCACCTGAGAGCCCTGAGGGTCTTCACCTGAGAGCCCTGAGGGTCTTCACCTGAGAGCCCTGAGGGTCTTCACCTGTCAGCCCTGAGGGTCTTAACCTGAGAGCTCTGAGGGTCTTCACCTGAGAGCTCTGAGGGTCTTCACCTGTCAGCTCTGAGGGTCTTAACCTGAGAGCCCTGAGGGTCTTCACCTGTCAGCCCTGAGGGTCTTAACCTGAGAGCTCTGAGGGTCTTCACCTGAGAGCCCTGAGGGTCTTCACCTGTCAGCCCTGAGGGTCTTCACCTGAGAGCCCTGAGGGTCTTCACCTGAGAGCCCTGAGGGTCTTCACCTGAGAGCTCTGAGGGTCTTCACCTGAGAGCCCTGAGGGTCTTCACCTGTCAGCCCTGAGGGTCTTAACCTGAGAGCTCTGAGGGTCTTCACCTGAGAGCTCTGAGGGTCTTCACCTGTCAGCCCTGAGGGTCTTAACCTGAGAGCTCTGAGGGTCTTCACCTGTCAGCCCTGAGGGTCTTAACCTGAGTGCTCTGAGGGTCTTCACCTGAGAGCCCTGAGGGTCTTCACCTGTCAGCCCTGAGGGTCTTAACCTGAGAGCCCTGAGGGTCTTCACCTGAGAGCCCTGAGGGTCTTCACCTGAGAGCCCTGAGGGTCTTCACCTGAGAGCCCTGAGGGTCTTCACCTGTCAGCCCTGAGGGTCTTAACCTGAGAGCTCTGAGGGTCTTCACCTGAGAGCTCTGAGGGTCTTCACCTGTCAGCCCTGAGGGTCTTCACCTGAGAGCTCTGAGGGTCTTCACCTGAGAGCTCTGAGGGTCTTCACCTGAGAGCCCTGAGGGTCTTCACCTGTCAGCCCTGAGGGTCTTCACCTGAGAGCCCTGAGGGTCTTCACCTGTCAGCCCTGAGGGTCTTCACCTGAGAGCCCTGAGGGTCTTCACCTGAGAGCTCTGAGGGTCTTCACCTGAGAGCCCTGAGGGTCTTCACCTGTCAGCCCTGAGGGTCTTCACCTGAGAGCTCTGAGGGTCTTAACCTGAGAGCTCTGAGGGTCTTCACCTGAGAGCCCTGAGGGTCTTCACCTGAGAGCCCTGAGGGTCTTCACCTGTCAGCCCTGAGGGTCTTCACCTGAGAGCTCTGAGGGTCTTCACCTGAGAGCCCTGAGGGTCTTCACCTGAGAGCTCTGAGGGTCTTCACCTGAGAGCCCTGAGGGTCTTCACCTGAGAGCTCTGAGGGTCTTCACCTGAGAGCCCTGAGGGTCTTCACCTGAGAGCCCTGAGGGTCTTCACCTGAGAGCCCTGAGGGTCTTCACCTGAGAGCTCTGAGGGTCTTCACCTGAGAGCTCTGAGGGTCTTCACCTGTCAGCCCTGAGGGTCTTCACCTGAGAGCTCTGAGGGTCTTCACCTGAGAGCTCTGAGGGTCTTCACCTGAGAGCCCTGAGGGTCTTCACCTGTCAGCCCTGAGGGTCTTCACCTGAGAGCCCTGAGGGTCTTCACCTGTCAGCCCTGAGGGTCTTCACCTGAGAGCTCTGAGGGTCTTCAACTGAGAGCTCTGAGGGTCTTCACCTGAGAGCCCTGAGGGTCTTCACCTGTCAGCCCTGAGGGTCTTCACCTGAGAGCTCTGAGGGTCTTAACCTGAGAGCTCTGAGGGTCTTCACCTGAGAGCCCTGAGGGTCTTCACCTGAGAGCCCTGAGGGTCTTCACCTGTCAGCCCTGAGGGTCTTCACCTGAGAGCTCTGAGGGTCTTCACCTGAGAGCCCTGAGGGTCTTCACCTGAGAGCTCTGAGGGTCTTCACCTGAGAGCCCTGAGGGTCTTCACCTGAGAGCCCTGAGGGTCTTCACCTGAGAGCCCTGAGGGTCTTCACCTGAGAGCTCTGAGGGTCTTCACCGCCAGCCCACTGGCCTTCTTCACTTCGCAGGCTCCAGACTGAGATTTGTCAGCCATCATATCGTAGGAATCTACCCTACAATAAGTCCCCATTTCATATGCACATGCATCTCCGTCCATTTTTGCTCTCAGTGCTGTGTCTCTGGACAGTCTTGACCCGTACAGATGACAAGCAAACATTTCTTCTCTTATTCATCCTCTTTATAAAACTCTGGCTTACTTTCTGATGAACTACGTAATCCTACTCAGCAGATGAAAAGGCCAGAGGGACTGTGGAGCCGGCCCTAAGTGTGGGCACGTATTCTAATGTCCAAGTGAGGAAAATATTGCTGAAGCATCAGCCATTTTTAGACAAGCACCCAGGACACGAGGGGAACAATGAGTGATGCTTGGAGTAACCCGGGGTAACTTTGGAGTAACAAGGCCTGAGGTAGAACGTCTCCTCTCTAACCATCACAATACCCAAGTCGGTGGACTGGCCAATCACTGACTCAGAAACTTCCCCCTTTAGAGAGTCATCACAGACCGGCCATATGTGAATACATTTGAAAAACACACTTCCAGGTATAAAAACACTGACTTACGCAGGTTTTCAAAACACGTGTCCTGCATTAGAAGAGGCACCACCACCAAAAAATGTCTGTAAGGCCCAAGCAGCCCCAGCCCTGGCGTGGGGTCTGGGAAGTCCCTCAGGACGCTGTCCCCAGGCCCTTGCCAGCCTCTTTGTGGCCAGTGTTTTTCACAGATGCTCCCTGGTGAGTGGTAATTTCCGGATATTTTCCAAATGATTTTCATCCTGCCAGCTGGGCACAGTCCCGGAAGTACGGCTTGGAGAATTCATCCGGATGGTCCAATCAAAGGCAGCTTGAGGCCTGAGTCGGACTAACCCGGAGTCTGAGACCCTGCTCTGAGGCTGGCAGTCTCCTCTCCTCCTCCCCTGTTGACTTCCACCCTCCCTACTTCCACTCCCATGATCCTCTTTGCCCTGGCTCACCATGCTCCCACCTCATCCTGCCCCTTCCCAAGTTCCCCTGGGCTCAACCATTAATAATCAGGCAGTAGGATGGAGTGAGATCAACATGAAAGAAATACCAAGGAAAAAAAGTTAAATTTGAATACACTTGGGGTCCAGGTGGTGGTGCATCTGGTTGAGCGCACATGTTACAGTGCACAAGGACCCAGGCTCAAGCCTCCGGTCCCCACCTGCAGGGGGAAATCTTTACAAGTAGTGAAGCAGGGCTGCAGGTGTCTCTCTGCCTCCTTCCCTCTCTATATGCCCCCTTCCTCTCGGTTTCTTGCTGTCTCTATCAAATAAATAAAGATAATAAAAATTAAAAAAAATTAAATACACTTGTAGTTCTGCCACTATCTCCATAGTCTTGGCCAAGTCTCGTACCTCCTCTGGCCTTGGTTTACCTGTCTGTGCGATCAGAAACTCATCAGTGGTCTCAGGTAAGTTCTTTTCCAAGCCACTGTTAAGCCACACATCTGATGACAGCAAACACCTTCCTCCCAGGTACACCCTCTAGACATTTCAGAAGAAAAGCACTTACATGAGCCGACCTCAGTGACAGACTGGCTCAGCGCCAGGTGCAGAGAAGACGTGACATCTGTCCCTAACACCTCCATCAGGAGGCTGGAGGAGGAGCAGCAGGTAAGGTTTGAGGTGAGCTGACTGTCAGACTCTCAGGCCTGTCCTCCAGGGCCCCAGAATCCTGAAGAGTGAAAGAAGATCTAGGCAGGCTCTCCGTGGCCCTCAGGACATGCAGCGGTGGAAAGAAGTTGAAGCGGTGAAGGAGAGAATACTCAGAAAGTTTAACTTTATTTATCATGCTTTTCTCATTATCAAATCAATACACTGAAACAGAAATCATAAAATAAAATCACCCATGAGAAAGACAATTACTGTCAAAGTGCTGACTGTTTCCTTGTCTTTTCTGATCTGAACACTACAAAGCAGTTCTTTTCTTTTCTTTCCTTCTGCAGTAGGCGTTTGAGCCTCAGTCATCTTGCTCATGAAAATCTGGCTCCTGGAAGATCCAGTGTGACAGTTTACATGTGGCTACTTAAAAAAATATTTATTTATTTATTCCCTTTTGTTGCTCTTGTTGTTTTATTGTTGTGGTTACTGATATCGTCGTTGTTGGACAGGACAGAGAGAAATGGAGAGAGGAGGGAAGACAGAGAGGGGGAGAGAAAGACAGACACCTGCAAATCTGCTTCACTTTCTGTGAAGCGACTCCCCTGCAGGTGGGGAGCCGGGGGCTTGAACCGGGATCCTTGTGCTGGTCCTTGGGCTTCACACCGTGTGCGCTTAACCCATTCACTGCGCTACCACCTGGCCTCCTAAAAAAAAAATTTATTTATTTATTTATTTATTTATTTATTTATTTGCCTCCAGGGTTATCACTGGGGCTTGGTGCCTGCACTATAAATCCACTGCTCCTGGAGGACATTTTCCCCATTTTTGTTGCCCTTGTTGTTTATATTGCTGTTGTTATAGTTTTTTTTGTTGTTGGATAGGACAGAGTAATAGAGAGAGGAGGGGAAGACAGAGGGGGAAAGAAAGACAGACACCTGCAGACCTACTTCACCGCCTGTGACGCGACTCCCCTGCAGGTGGGGAGCCGGGGGCTCAAACCCGGATCCTTACGCCGGTCCTTGCGCTTCACACCATGTGTGCTGCACCACTGCCTGGCTCCGTTTAAAAGTTATTCAATCATTCCCATCACACTTTTGATAAAAACCCATGTTCCTCAAAAAGATTCACTTAGAACCTGGGAAATAGCATAACGGTTTACATGAGGGACTTTCATGCCAGAGGCTCCAGGTCCCACAATCTAGCCCTGCCACCACAATGAGCTCAACAGACTCTAGTAAATTAGTATGTTCTAATGCCTGAGGCCACGAAGTCCCAGGTCCAGGTGCAGTCCCCTGCACCACCGCAAGCCAGAGCTGAATAACGCTCTGGTGAAAAACAGTAACAACGAATCAAGATAAAATGTGTGTAGGGCGGGGGAGAGTCCTGTAAGCCATCAAAGCTGGGCTCTTGGTTCTGGCCTGGCCTGCAGCTGTCCCCATACTTTCTGCCCCAGCTACACTGTCCTTTGCCCAAGACACTCCCTTCCCGAAGCATTTTTCAGTACTTGGCTGTTTCTATCCCATCTGTCAACTAAATTAGGCCATTGGGTCTTTTGCTCTATGAGTTTTCTTGTTCTTCCCACACAAATACTCATTTACTGCTATGGTCTTTATTAAGTTTTATTCTTTAGTATTCCTTTTTATCGATTTATTATTGGATAAAGACAGAGAGAAACTGAGGGTTAGGGGAGGCCGAGAGGGAGGGAGAGAGACACCTGTAGCCATTCACTTGCATTAACACTCGTGAAGCTTTCCCTCTGCAGGTGGGGAGCAGGGGCTTGAACCCAGGTCCTTGCGCACTGTGCTGTGAGCGCTTAACCAGGTGCGCCACTGCCTGGCCCTCTTTCCTTTTCTACTAGATTCTAAATATCTTGAAAAGAGTGACTAGCAGTTCTACTTACCACTGAATTCCCAGCCTCAAAGTTGGGAACTCTAGGGGATTATTAGTGGGGTCTAGATTCTGCCTCTGTCCTCTAGTTCAGCTGCAGACAGTTCCTAATCCCCAAAACTGAAGGAGACTGTTGGGTGGTATGCCAGCTCCCCCTGGCTTCTGCTTAACCATATGCCTATATAGGGACAGATTTGATCCCATTCAAAGCTTTGGTCTATTTACATAAATCACTTTTACATTGACAGAAAGCACCACACTCCCTCCAGGGCATTGGTGGTTTAGTGGTAGAATTCTCACCTGCTCCACCCCCTCTCCTTGTCACACCCTGATCCTCTCCTTGTCACACTCTGATTGTCACCAGTCTCTTTTCGCTCCACCCTCTCTATGTCACATCCTGTTTCCACCCTACTTGGAGAGTATAAAAACAGCTGCTCTTCTGATTAAAGACACTTGGAAATTGCTTTCCGGCTCCGAGAGTTCCAGAGTGTATCTCCTGCGAAGTTAGTGCGGCACGAGTTCCTGATCCCTCTCCCACGCAGCAGCCTAGATCGGCTCCAGTTGAGTTCTCTCCAACCCAGAGAGCACGAGCTCGGGAAGAAGCACCCTCAGGCTAACCCGGCAGGAGACAAAGAGGAAGAGACACACTGTGAATTCACCCTGTCCCAAGACCATCAGGTCTGCTGTCTTCAGGACCTGTTCTTCTGACCTGTCCTACAATGCCCGCAACTCATGAGGCCTTGACCTCTTTGCACTTGTAGACAACATCATTCATTTGTATTATTCACTACACTCTACGATGAGACAAGAAAAGTTTACAAAAACTAAACACAATTTGAGGAGGAAGAAACAAAACTACTTTGTTCAGAAATGACATGATTATGCAGAAAGAACAGAAATATGTGAAAATAATAAGCGATTATAACAAGATTGAGATATATAAATCTAATTTTTTATCAGATTAAAGCAAAAATTATACATAGATCTCAAGACTTTTTGGAGTTTTCATAGAGGCAAAGAAATTGCTCTCTGTGATCTCAAGTAGAACCTGAAGTGGAGTTGGCATATCGCACCAAAGTAAAAGACTCTGGGGTGGGTGGCGGGGAGAGTACAGGTCCAAAAAGGATGACAGAGGACCTAGTGGGGGCTGTATTGCTATATGTAAAACTCGGAAATGTGATGCATGTACAAACTATTGTATTTACTGTCGAATGTAAACCATTAATTCCCCAATAAAGAAATTAAAAAAAAAAAAAAGAAATTGTTCTCTGTGGTCTAACGAGAATGTCTCACTTTCCTCCTGAAGGTGGCGTTTGTGTAGTATAGTCTAAGAATGCTTCCCTGGACTGTAAAGAGAAAAACTTCACCAGACAGTAAAACAACTCGTAAAACTGCCACGAGTAACTCCAACAGCTAGACTGAACAGAAGGCTGCTGGAAGCACCTCTGGTCCTCTGACAGGATGGAGATTATAGATCACGTTACTGACCTACCTGTGAGCAGTGGGACTCAAAATTCAATTTACAGGGGCCTGAGAGCTGGAAGAGTATTTGCAAAGTTGACTCTGGGATTTGTCCAAAGCATCAGGAACTTCATGAGCAGGGGAAGTCGTGAGACCTGACTTGAGTTTGTTGAACAGAAGTGAGTGTTGTCTGACCATCACACAACCTCTGACCAGCTTACTATTGTCAACCACGGACACCTGATTGAGGGAATGGTGCCAACCTGAGGTAAACATCCCAGTTAAAGCTTTCCTGAATCCGGATTTGCATGAGAATTCTTTCTACTCATGAACATCAGCTGCAGAGATGCCGTCCACAGGAGGATCCCTGCAGCCCAAGCCTGCATTCACAGAGTGGAAAATCACTCATATGAGTCACGATATGGATGTCTTCAATAATGGTGTTCTTAGCAAAAGAGTCTAGATAGAGGGCCAGGCAGTGGTGCACCCGGTTAAGCACACATAGTACAAAGCACAAGGACTTAGGTTTGAGCCCCAGGCTCCACACCTGCAGGGGGAAACCTCAAAAGCAGGGAAGCAGGTCTGCAGGCGTCTCTCTGTCTTTCTCCCCCTCACCTCCCCTCTTCTTAGTTTCTCTCTGTCCTGTCCAATAAAATGGAAAAAATGGCTGCCAGAAGCAGTGGATTCATAGTGCCACCACCAAGTGTCACTGATAACTCTGGAGGCTAAAATAAAATAAAGTAAAAAGAATCTAGGTAGAGAATTCTCTATACGGTTGTGATTTTTTCTGCACATAAAATTCCAGAGTGAACACCACGGATCTACAGTGATGACAAGTGTGTCAGTGGTAGCACAGGACAGAGGTCCAGTGGACCAACTGCAAAGTGGGGCAGAAGGAAGCTTTGTAGTATGATGACGGTGCTCTATGCTTTGTTAGATGCGGCTGTTACTGCAGGCTACACCTTTGCCGAATAGCACCTACTGCTTTGAATCGTGGGTATGTAAGAGCAGATATGCCCACAACTGTCACAGTAAGAGCAGATATGCACACAAGTGTCATAGTAAATTGCGGGCGTGTAGTAGCAGATATGCACACAACTGTCACAGTAAACTGAAATTTGATAATATACTTTGAGGAAATTAAAATGTATTTCCAGGTTCAGAAACCACTGACCCTACGCTAACATAGAATGACCAGATTTTAAGAGCACTGAGCCACACCAAGGCACTCTTTTGGCATTTAACACTGTCACTAAGAGAATTTACAAACCCCAGGCACTTTGTGGATTTTCTGTGAGAAAACTTAAGCTCAGAAAGTTTGAGAGACTTTCCCATGGGCTCACTGTAAGATACCATCAGATACTGAGAAGAATTAAGATCTTTTGTTGCAACACATGACAAATAGTCCAAGTTTCACACTGTGTTTTCAGTTTCTTAACTTCCACCAATAACTGAGATCAGCAGAAAAATCAAGGGCTGTGGGGTGGGGGTAAGAGAAAGTAACTGAATGAGCAAAATAACATTGAAGCACAGGGAAGACAGCATAATGATCATGCAAAGAGACCGTCATGCCTAAGGCTCCAAAGTCCTAGGTTCAATCCCCTGAACCACCATAAACCAGAGCTGAGTAGTGAAGAAGGGGAAAAAACCAAAACAAAAACAAAACTTGTGGAGGCATGACTATGGAGCTGAACTATGTCAGATTGCTCTCCTGGTAAACTAGAAAAAGCAAGGACCAATCACCTGAAAACTCAACACAATACAGCTAGGATTTCTCCAGAAACTCACTAAACCACAGGTGAATGCAAACACAAGTGGCCAGTGGATGAAAAAAGGGTGAGGGAGAGATTCTCAGATTCAAAAAGCCCTACTCAGTGGTGACTGACACCAAATTAAGTTACCCAGCAATAAGGGCAAGAGACTGGCACACTTGAATGACGGCTCTCTTGGTCACCACCAGGCCACCCTATCACCTGGGGCTCTAGTCAGGGAATCCTGGGATTTCCACATAGATATGGTGGGCCTAGACCTCTAACAGATCCCTCTCGTCACCACCGCGGTCATCTCCATCAAGAACAGCATCATGGACCCACTAATGGGCCTCTCCAGGACTCTGCCCTCAACGCAGAGCAGCAATGAAGGGTTAGGGGTTCGGGTTAACCTTCTGAAGGGAGGCTGGGTCAGCCTACTCTGCCACCCGGGGAAAATGGGTCCTGAAATGAGTGCAGCCTAGAATGTTCCCAGCTATGGCCACAGAATGCCAGCTCAGACCTACAGGAATGAGGGAGAGGGAGGGAAGGAAAGAGGGGAGGGAGAGGGAGAGAGAGAGGGGGAGAGAGAAGGAGGGAGAGAGAGGGAGGGAGAGAGAGAGGGAGGGACAGGGAGGGGAGAGACAGATGGAGAGAGAGAGACAGAGAGAGGGAGGGAGAGAGAGGGAGGGGTAGGGAGAGAGACAGAGAGAGAGGGAGGGAGAGAGAGAGAGCAACAGAAGGATGAATATGGGATGATCTCACTCTCAGGCAGAAGTTGAAACAAGATCAGAAGAGAAAACACAAGTAGAACCTGGACTGGAGTTGGCGTATTGCACCAAAGTAAAGGACTCTGGGGTGGGTGGGGGGGCGGGGTTCAGGTCCTGGAACAGGAAGGCAGTGGAGGACCTAGTGGGGTTGTATTGTTATGTGGGAAACTGGGAAATGTTATGCATGTACAAACTGGCAACTGTAAAACATTAATCCCCCAATAAAGGACAAAAAACCCCAAAAAACAACAAAAACTCCCCGAGCGTCGCTGCTCACGGGGCACAGGCGTGCTGGGTAACCGCTGCTCACGGGGCACAGGCATGCTGGGTAATCACTGCTCAATGGGCACAGACGTGCTGGGTAATCACTGCTCAATGGGCACAGGCGTGCTGGGTAATCACTGCTCACGGGGCACAGGCGTGCTGGGTAACCGCTGCTCACGGGCACAGGCGTGCTGGGTAATCGCTGCTCACGGGGCACAGGCGTGCTGGGTAATCGCTGCTCACGGGGGACAGGTGTGCTGGGTAATCACTGCTCAATGAGCACAGGCGTGCTGGGTAATCGCTGCTCACGGGGCACAGGCGTGCTGGGTAATCACTGCTCAATGAGCACAGGCGTGCTGGGTAATCGCTGCTCACGGGGCACAGGCGTGCTGGGTAATCGCTGCTCACGGGGCACAGGCGTGCTGGGTAATCACTGTTCAATGGGCACAGGCATGCTGGGTAATCACTGCTCAATGGGCACAGGCGTGCTGGGTAATCACTGCTCAATGGGCACAGGCGTGCTGGGTAATCACTGCTCAATGGGCACAGGCGTGCTGGGTAATCGCTGCTCACGGGGCACAGGCGTGCTGGGTAATCACTGTTCAATGGGCACAGGCATGCTGGGTAATCACTGCTCAATGGGCACAGGCGTGCTGGGTAATCACTGCTCAATGGGCACAGGCGTGCTGGGTAATCACTGCTCAATGGGCACAGGCGTGCTGGGTAATCGCTGCTCACGGGGCACAGACGTGCTGGGTAATCGCTGCTCACGGGGCACAGGCGTGCTGGGTAATCGCTGCTCAATGGGCACAGGCGTGCTGGGTAATCGCTGCTCACGGGGCACAGGCGTGCTGGGTAATCACTGCTCACGGGGCACAGGCATGCTGGGTAATCGCTGCTCACGGGGCACAGGCGTGCTGGGTAACCGCTGCTCACGGGGCACAGGCGTGCTGGGTAATCACTGCTCAATGGGCACAGGCGTGCTGGGTAATCGCTGCTCACGGGGCACAGGCGTGCTGGGTAACCGCTGCTCACGGGGCACAGGCGTGCTGGGTAATCACTGCTCAATGGGCACAGGCGTGCTGGGTAACCGCTGCTCACGGGGCACAGGCGTGCTGGGTAATCGCTGCTCAATGGGCACAGGTGTGCTGGGTAATCACTGCTCACGGGGCACAGGCGTGCTGGGTAATCACTGCTCACGGGGCACAGGCATTCTGGGTAATCACTGCTCAATGGGCACAGGCGTGCTGGGTAACCGCTGCTCACGGGGCACAGGTGTGCTGGGTAATCACTGCTCACGGGGCACAGGCGTGCTGGGTAATCACTGCTCAATGGGCACAGGTGTGCTGGGTAATCACTGCTCACGGGGCACAGGCGTGCTGGGTAATCACTGCTCACGGGGCACAGGCATTCTGGGTAATCACTGCTCAATGGGCACAGGCGTGCTGGGTAACCGCTGCTCACGGGGCACAGGCGTGCTGGGTAATCACTGCTCAATGGGCACAGGTGTGCTGGGTAATCACTGCTCAATGGGCACAGGCGTGCTGGGTAACCGCTGCTCACGGGGCACAGGCGTGCTGGGTAATCACTGCTCAATGAGCACAGGCGTGCTGGGTAATCGCTGCTCACGGGGCACAGGCGTGCTGGGTAATCGCTGCTCACGGGGCACAGGCGTGCTGGGTAATCACTGTTCAATGGGCACAGGCATGCTGGGTAATCACTGCTCAATGGGCACAGGCGTGCTGGGTAATCACTGCTCAATGGGCACAGGCGTGCTGGGTAATCACTGCTCAATGGGCACAGGCGTGCTGGGTAATCGCTGCTCACGGGGCACAGGCGTGCTGGGTAATCACTGTTCAATGGGCACAGGCATGCTGGGTAATCACTGCTCAATGGGCACAGGCGTGCTGGGTAATCACTGCTCAATGGGCACAGGCGTGCTGGGTAATCACTGCTCAATGGGCACAGGCGTGCTGGGTAATCGCTGCTCACGGGGCACAGACGTGCTGGGTAATCGCTGCTCACGGGGCACAGGCGTGCTGGGTAATCGCTGCTCAATGGGCACAGGCGTGCTGGGTAACCGCTGCTCACGGGGCACAGGCGTGCTGGGTAATCACTGCTCAATGGGCACAGGTGTGCTGGGTAATCACTGCTCACGGGGCACAGGCGTGCTGGGTAATCACTGCTCACGGGGCACAGGCATTCTGGGTAATCACTGCTCAATGGGCACAGGCGTGCTGGGTAACCGCTGCTCACGGGGCACAGGTGTGCTGGGTAATCACTGCTCACGGGGCACAGGCGTGCTGGGTAATCACTGCTCAATGGGCACAGGTGTGCTGGGTAATCACTGCTCACGGGGCACAGGCGTGCTGGGTAATCACTGCTCACGGGGCACAGGCATTCTGGGTAATCACTGCTCAATGGGCACAGGCGTGCTGGGTAACCGCTGCTCACGGGGCACAGGCGTGCTGGGTAATCACTGCTCAATGGGCACAGGTGTGCTGGGTAATCACTGCTCAATGGGCACAGGCGTGCTGGGTAACCGCTGCTCACGGGGCACAGGCGTGCTGGGTAATCACTGCTCAATGGGCACAGGCGTGCTGGGTAATCACTGCTCACGGGGCACAGGCATGCTGGGTAATCACTGCTCAATGGGCACAGGCGTGCTGGGTAATCGCTGCTCACGGGGCACAGGCGTGCTGGGTAATCAGTCTCCCACATTTCAGCTAGAGCCCTGCCTGGTGCTCCTCTGTCCAGCTTGGACTAGGAAACTGGGGACTCACAGACTCAGCGACGTCCCAGTCCCATCTGTCAGCGTGGTCACTGTGACGCAACTCCACACTGCTCAGACGGCGGTGGCAGCGCCCACGGCTGCACTGGAAAGGCTGTCGCATTATTGCGGGTCTGAACGGGACATGGCGGTGTTTTCACAGGGCAGGTCCGCTGTGCTACTTGGTGTATTTCTTGTGACCCAGTCCCTGACCTGGCCCGTTTCTGTGAACCGTCCCTGTGCTTTCAGGAATCTCTTTTCTGTTGTCATCAGCTGGAACTGGCGGCTGTCGCTCACAGCTAGAATGAACCAGCCTTCACCTTCCTGAAGTAGAGCAGTGACGTAAAGGTTGTTTTCCAATGAGAGACTTTGTGGTAATTTTCAGGGCAGGAAAGCACAATGCTAACAACGTACTCCCCCGGCACTCTAAAGATGCTATAAAAGTTATGGCAAGAACAGTAAAATCAAATAATACGGAAACTGCGTAGTACCCGGTACAGCTTGCCTCACGTGAGCCCACCGGTGTCTGAACGCTAAGCACCTGGTCTGCTGGGTGGTGATGGGTGGTGCGGTCAGTACTTCCAGGCAGTCCACTCGCTGTGACCGTGAGGAGTGTTCTCACTGGTATCAAGGCTCTGGAATAAAACCAGCACGGATGGACCTGCAAGTTGTCTCTCAGACTTGGTGAGGACCGGGGTGGCTGTCATCAGGGGCAAAGAACTCTGCCGATGGGTGTGCTGTGCTGTGGAGCTACTTGCTTCAGATGTTATAGCCTTGTGAGACACTAGAAAGGACTAACGGACATTGCTTTTAAGAAAGAAACTGTCAACATGGCCGCACATGCAGGCTTAACTGGAAGAGGCCTCAGGGGCCTAGGTATGGACACCCTCCATCAATCAGTTCCACACAACGTGTTTGTAATAATAAAAATGTCCCTGCTCATGTGGTGTTTGCCAGGGAAACAGGATGCAGGAGTTTCACACACAGTTTTGAATCCTGTTGTGTGTCAGGGACGCTGCCGGGTACTGAGGGAGACTGTACGGGGAGAGGGCTCGGAGCTGCCTTTGCTAGAAGCCCCCGCCAGCAGAATGTCAGCAGTGCCACGTGGGCGCCACAGGGCAGACCAGCTGCTTCCAGGGGAAGAGGGTGGCAGCCTCTGAACTGAGCTCTCTTCAGGAGTCTCACAGGCGGGGCTGGAAGAGGCAGGAAGCGTGAGGAACAGAGGTTCACCTTTCCTCTTCTGAAAAGCCACCGTAAGCCCCACGCGATGTTTTCTCAGTGTGCCCTAAGCTTCTGTCCCCGAGGAACTGGAGGGTTCCCTTCAGCTCTACCAAGTCCACGTGAAGCTGATCTGACCACTGTGTAAGGATCGGTGCCGAACCCACCAATTAGGAAATTCTCAGCCTGCTCTGTTTAGTGCTTCAAGGAGATTGTAGGGTGAAAATGGAGCTGGAAACAGGTGTCCAGATCTGCTGAGAGGAGCCGTAGAACAGGCTCCATAGGGGCTGAGTGCCACATTACAGTGCGCAAGGATCCAGGTTCGAGCCTCCAGTCCCTACTTACAGGGGGGAAAACTTTGCAAATGGTAAAGCAGGGCTGCAGGTGTTTCTTTGTCTCTCTATCTCCCATTTGCCTCATGATTCCTGTCTCTATTAAATAAATAAAGATAACAATAAAGAAATATAAATACACAAGGCTCCTAGTAGTCACAGAAGGATCTTGTAACAGGAGCCCTGCGTATAGCGGCAGTTTGTGGGGAGAGAGGTCAAGGGGCTGGGGGAGGCAGTAGGTCAGGAGAGGCGGCAGCTCATCAAGCAGCTCTGCCACTCAGATGGACGGTAAGGAGGCTTTTGCAGCAACCAGGTGCAATGTTTCTGACTGTGACCACACCGGATGATTTTCTCGGTGGGCAAAGCAGAAAATTTCTCTGTCCTCTGTCCTCATGTACATTTTCTATTTCAATCTAAAAAAAAAAAAAAAACACACATTTTTACTGTAAAATAAAATTCCCACAAGGAAATAAAACAAAATCTTGTGAACAAAACCTGAAGCTGAGGATTCTGGCTGTGAGGAGTGTGAGAAAGAAGAAGCTGTAACTGATGGGGCCCTAGTCAGGGATCCTGAGATTCCCAAACAGACATGATGGGCTTAGACCTCAAATAAATCCCTCTCTCCATTGTTACTGGTCATCTCTATCAGGAACAATACAACAGACCCCTTTGCGGGCCCCCATAGGACCTTGCCCTCAACCTGGATCAACAATGGTAGAGAATGTTCCATCCTCTGAAGGGAGGCTGGACAACATAGTCTATGCTCCATCTGAGGAAGATGGGTCCTGAGATTGTGGCAGCTTGGAATGTTCCTACTCATGACCACAGAATGTGAGCTCAGATCTACAGGGATGCAGAGGTCACACAGGCTCCTAAGCTGAATATGGGGCCCAGACCAAATCAAATTTATAGTCAACAATATTTATATACTTTTCCCATATTAGGGAGCTACTCTCTTCCCTGATCCAGCTTTCTGTTCCTTTTCCAGCCATGTCATCATGTCCCCAGACAATAACTTGGATCCACCTGCATATCAGATTTCAGGCTCAGAGAAAAAAAAAAAAAAAACCAGTATAGCCACAGGCCCTTTGGAATATAACTAAAATACGCCTACTAACTATCTACAAAATGGAGGACCCCCCCCCCCCAACTCTTCATATGCACTATTCCAGGCCTTAGGTCCATGACTGCTCAACAATTTGTTTGGCTTTGTATGTTAACTCTCTTTTCAGTCACCAAGTTCCAGATGCTACCATGATGCTGACCAGACTTCCCTAGACAGACAACCCCAACAATGTGTCCTGGAGCTCTGACTCCCCAGAGCCCTGCCCCACTAGGGAAAGAGAGAGACAGGCTGGGAGTATGGATCCACCTGCCAACGGCCATGTTCAGCGGGGAAGCAATTACAGAAGCCAGACCTCCCACCTTCTGCTCCCACAGTGACCCTGGGTCCATGCTCCCAGAGGGATAAAGAATAGGAAAGCTGTCAGGGGAGGGAATGGGATATGGGGAATTGTGTGGAGTTGTACCCCTCTCTTCCTATGGTTTTTGTCAATGTTTCCTTTTTATAAATAAAAAATTAAAGGAAGAGGAAGAGGAGGAGGAGGAGGAGGAAGAGGAAGAGGAAGAAGAAGAGGAAGAAGAAGAAGAAGAAGAAGAAGAAGAAGAAGAAGAAGAAGAAGAAGAAGAAGAAGAAGAAGAAGAAGAAGAAGAAGAAGAAGAAGAGGAAGATGTGACTGCTCTGGACTTGGATCTGGAACCAGAGTTTGGAGCCAAGAGCTCAGTCTTTACAGCGGCCTCGTTATAAATGAAGATTGGGTTCCTGGATGAGCCCCCAAAGGACTCCTTAACTCAGTGTACCTGCAAGACTAATCATGTTGTCTTCATGCTGTACATATTTTTATGTCACTAGATATTTTTCATTACATACATTCATTTTCTACCAAGCAAGCTTCCCAGTGGAAACTTTAAAAACAAAGTACGAAGAGTAACGGAAAAAATCCCCCAAATTTCCTGCCAATAAATAACTATTTGAATAACTTTTGTCCTAGTCGTCTAAATTTTTTAACAGATCAGATGTAGTCACATCAAATAAACCAAACTATTTTTAAGATGTACAAATTGATAAGTTTGCCACTTATGTATTCCTTGTGAATCCATTGTACCTGTGAACTTGATCTAGTAAAGAGTTCCATGCCATTCTGTGATTAGCCTGTTCCACTCTCTTGTACCAATCTGCTTTCTGTGTTAATAGATCATTGCTTTTTCTATGATTTTGTGTACGTGAATTCACATATTGTGTATTCCTTTTTGTCTTCTTAAGAATATAATTATTGGGGCCAGGTGGTGGCGCACCTGGCTGAGTGCACATTACAGTGCACAAGGACCCAGGTTTGAGCCTCCAGTCCCCACCCACAGGGGGAAAGTTGTGCAAGTGGTGAAACAGGGCTACAAGAGTCTCTCTGTCTCTCTCTCCCTTTCTATCATCCCTTTCCCTCTTGATTTCTGGCTGTCTGTATCCAATAAATAAATAAAAACAATAAAAAATGTTTAAAGAACATAATTATTTCAAGATTCATTCATATTGCAGCTTATATTAATAATTCACTTGTTTTATTCCTAAATAGCATTTTATTGAATGTTTATGCAACAATCTGTCAAGCTACTTATCTATCAGTGGCTGTTTGAATTTCAATATATTTTCATACCCCCAACAAATAATTCTCCAGTCCTCCAAGTGTCCAGTAATTTGATTTAGTTCAGACCTAACTACCCAGGGTTAGCACCACCCCACAGGTCAATGGCTCAGTCCTAGGGTGGGTAGAACACACATCCTGCAGCCTGTGAAGCCTTGAACTTGATTCCCAGCACCACATGGGAGTAACACAGAGGTCACCTACAGGGGCCTCCATGGATGGTGGACTGGTTCTGTTAAACCTCTTTCTCTCCCACTCCCTCTCCCCCTCCCCCTCCCCTCCCCTCCCCCCTCCCTCTCCCTCTCCCCCTCCCCCTCCCTCCCTCTCCCTCTCCCCCCTCCCCCTCCCCCTCCCTCCCTCTCCCTCTCCCTCTCTCCTCTCTCTCTTTCCTCTCTCCTCACTTCTCTCCCCTTTCCTCTCTCCCCTTTCTTCCTTCTCTCACTCTTACTGGGGTCTCTCACATAGAATTAAAATTGGATCAGGAAGATTACCTGACAGTATTACACATGTATAAGAATTTGAGTTCATTCTTTGTTGCCTCACTTAAAAAGAAATATAAGAAGAAGAAGGTAGAGAAGGAAGAAGAGGAGGAGAAAGAAGAAGGAAGAGGGGGAGGAGGAGGAAGAGTAGAAAAAGAAGAAGGAGGAGGACAAAGAAGAAGAAGAAAGAAGGAGGAGGAGAAGGAGAAGAAGAAAGAGGAGAAGATGGAGGAGGAAGAAGAGGAGAATGAGGAACAATAAGAAAAAAGGAGGAGGAGGAGAAGGAGGAAGAAGAGGAAGAAGAAAGGAGAGGGAAGAGGAGGAGAAGAAGGAGAAGGAGAAGGAGAAGAAAGATAACAGCTTTTAAAAATGGGTTCAGATTCTGGTATACAATACCTTTTTGTCTTTCAATTTTACACGTTTAGTCAAGAATTATTATTTGCACAAAACCACCACTGTTAGTTGGTGTGGCTTCTTTTTAAAATTTTTTTATTATCTGGGAGTTGAGCTGTAGCTCACCTGGTTAAGCGCAGGTGGCACAAAGTGTAAGGACGGGCGTAAGGATCCCGGTTCGAGCCCCCGGCTCCCCACCTGCAGGGGAGTCACTTCACAAGTGGTGAAGCAGGTCTGCAGGTGTCTGTCTTTCTCTCCCCCTCTCTTCCCCTCCTCTCTTCATTTCTCTCTGTCCTATTCAACAACAACAATAATAACTACAGCAATAAAACAAAGGCAACAAAAGGGAATAAAAGAAATATTTTAAAATTTTATATTATCTATTTATTGGATAGAGACAGTCAGAAATCAAGAGGGTAGGGGAGATAGAGAGGGAGAGAGACAGAGAGACACCTGCAGCCCTGCTTCACCACTTGCAAAGCTCACCTTCTGCAGATGGGGACCGGGGGCTCGATCCTGGGTCCTTGTGCACTGCAACATGTGCGCTCGACCAGGGGAGCCACCGCCTGGCCCCATGGTGTGGCTTCTGTCTGCTAAGTCCTGAGTGATGCAGAGGGCGAGGGGTTGTCAAAGGCCCTCAGCAGCGCATGGGGAGAGCTCAGAGCCCCTAGGTTTTGGACGAGACTTCATCTGAGCTTGAGACCCAGGTGGAAGAGGGGAGAATCTCTAGCTCGGTCTTGGTGAAGGGCCCACAGGTATGTGCATCTGCTTGTACATGATTTAAGTTGCAAGACAAGAAGTGAAACGGAGAGAGAATATTTCCTATCTCAAGAATGAAAAATCCTGAGGAAGACAGCTCAAGAAGTCATCAAGGGCTCAGATCACTTCCATATTTATTTCTGGAATTCCAAGTGGAACACCAGGATTCTCATGTTTTCTAGACAATTGCAGCAACTTTCAGCATCAGAAGCTCTAGACAAATGCAGGGCCTTTAAGCAAGACTTTGGCTGCCAAGTATCTTTTAACCGTCTGGGATAACTTTCCCCAGTCACATCTTCTCCTCTCTCCCCCTCCCTGGACGGACTGGTCTCAGACATTCGTGCGTGAATGCGTAAGTGGGACTTAGTGCCCAAGAGGAGTCCTGATTCACCACTGAGAGGTGCACTGCAGCCCAGCCCCTCAGAGCTCTGAGCAGGAGCTCCCATGCCGGCAAAGTCACCTCAGCCAGGAACCAGGCGGCGGATGGCTGACCACAGGCCAGCAACAAGGACGGGGACCAGTCTGCCAGCCTGCTGCAGACCACAGGTCCTGGCCAGCAGGAACTTGGCCCCGTGCACACTGGCCACTCGGGACATCTGGGAGAATTTGGAAAGGAGGAAGACTGATTTCTCCACAGCTCGTCAGGGGCAAAGGGAGGAATGTAGACTTCATTCTTCCAAAACAAACACACAGCGGCACATACAGGGGCACACACAGGGACACACACAGGGACACACACACAGGTACACACACACACACACACACACACACACACAGGGACACACACAGGGGCACACACAGGGACACACACAGTGGCACACAAACAGGTACACACACACACGGACACACACAGGGGCACACACAGGGGCACACACAGGGGCACACACAGGGACACACGCAGAGACACACACAAGGGCACACACAGAGACACACACAGGGGCACACATGGGCACACACAGCGGCACACACAGGGACACACACACAGAGACAAACACAGGGACACACAGAGGGACACACACAGCGGCACAACCAGGGACACACACAGCGGCACACACAGGGACACACACAGGGACACACACAGCGGCACACACAGGGGCAAAGACAGCGGCAGACACAGGGGCACAGACAGCGGCAGACACAGGGGCACAGACAGCGGCACACACAGGGGCACAGACAGCGGCACACACAGGGACACACACAGGGACACATACAGCGGCACACACAGGGACACACACAGCGGCACACACAGGGACACACACAGTGGCACACAGGGACACACACAGCGACACACAGGGGCAAACACAGGGACACACACAGGGACACACACACAGGGACACACACAGGGACACACACAGCGGCACACACAGGGACACACACACAGGGACACACACACACAGGGACACACACAGGGGCACACACAGGGACACACACAGGGACACACACAGGGACACACACAGAGACACACACAGGGGCACACACAGAGATACACACAGGGACACACACAGCGGCACACACAGGGACACACACAGAGACACACATGGACACACACAGGGACACACACAGGGACACACACACATAGGACACACACAGCGGCACACACAGAGGCACACACAGGGGCACACAGGGACACACACACAGGTACACACACACACAGGGACACACACAGCGGCACACACAGGGACACACACAGAGACACACACACAGGGACACACACAGGGACACACACAGCGGCACACACAGGGACACACACAGCGGCACACACAGGGACACACACAGGGACACACACAGAGTCACAAACAGGGACACACACAGAGACACACACAGGGACACACACAGGGACAAACACAGCGGCACAAACAGGAACACACACAGCGGCACACACAGGGACACACACAGGGAAACACACAGCAGCACACACAGGGACACACACAGTGGCACACACAGGGGCACAGACAGCGGCAACACAGGGGCACAGACACCAGCACACACAGGGACACACAGGGACAAACACAGTGACACACAGGGGCACACACAGGGACACACACAGCGGCACACACAGGGCCACACACAGCGGCACACACAGGGGCACACACAGGGACACACACAGGGGAACACACAGGGACATACACAGGGGCACACACAGGGACACACACACAGGTACACACACACAGGGACACACAGCGGCACACACAGGGACACAGACAGCGGCACACACACATAGGACACACACAGCGGCACACACAGGGGCACACACAGGGGCACACACAGTGGCACACAGGGACACACACACACAGGTACACACACAGTGGCACACACAGGGACACACACAGCGGCACACACAGTGGCACACACAGGGACACACACAGCGGCACACACAGTGACACACACAGAGACACACACAGGGACACACACAGGGACACACAGAGCGGCACACACAGGGGTACAGACAGCGGCACACACA
>NC_080166.1:862500-947500 GCF_950295315.1 Erinaceus europaeus
GCAGGGGAGTCGCCTCACAGGCGGTGAAGCAGGTCTGCAGGTGTCTGTCTTTCTCTCCCCCTCTCTGTCTTCCCCTCCTCTCTCCATTTCTCTCTGTCCTATCCAACAATGAACAACATCAACAATGGCAATGATAATGACCACAACGAGGCTACAACAAGGGCAACAAAAGGGGGAGAAAGTGGCCTCCAGGAGCGGTGGATTCATGGTGCAGGCACCGAGCCCAGCAATCACCCTGGAGGGAGAAAAAAGAAAGAAAGAAAGAAAGAAAGAAAGAAAGAAAGAAAGAAAGAAAGAAAGAAAGAAAGAAAACGAAGCGAAGCAAAGCTATACTGCGGAATAAGGGCACGGGAACTGAACTCTTACTACTCAGAATGGTGCCTAGGTCCGTAGCAACAGGAGGGAGTTTGATAAAAATGCCACCAGAGGAGTCGGGCGGTAGTGCAGCAGGTTAAGCACACGTGGCGCAAAGCACAAGGACCGGCATAAGGATCCCGGTTCGAACCCCCGGCTCCCCACCTGCAGGGGAGTCGCTTCACAGGCGGTGAAGCAGGTCTGCAGGTGTCTGTCTTTCTCTCCCCCTCTCTGTCTTCCCCTCCTCTCTCCATTTCTCTCTGTCCTAGCCAACAACATCATCATCAATAATAACTACAACAATAAAACAAGGGCAACAAAAGGGAATAAATATAAAAAGAAAGGCCACCAGGGTTATCCCTGGGGTCTGCGCCTACCTGCTGAACCTGCCGTTCCCAGTGGCCATCCCCTTGTTGCTTTTCTATTAGACAGGACAGAGGAACTGAGAGGAGAAGCAGGGCAGCACAGCTTCACTGCTCAGGAAGCCTCGCACCACAGGTGGGGAGCTCCACCCAGGCTCCTTCACACAGCAGAGTGCGCTCAACCAGCTGCCCTGCCCCAGACGCTGGGGCGCATCCTATGAGGGGGCTCACCTCACCCTAGGTGAGGTTCGCAGGACGACACGCACTGGCCTCACCGACAGATGAACGAGAGGCAGAGAGCAGTTTCTTGTGAGCGGGACACCAGCCAAGGACAGACGGTCTGCTAAGCCCAGCTAAGGCCGCCAGCCTCACTCACTCACCCGTCTTCATAGTTCCACATGAAGATGTCACTGTCAATAGTGAGCCACGCTCTGCTGATGGCAGGGAACACGCCCATCATGCAGTTACACTGCATGTCTGACAGGAAGGTAAGGCAGAACGACCACAAGCAAATGTGCACTGTGCAGGGAACACGCCCCGTGCAGCCACACTGCGTGTCTCAGGCAGGTAAGGCAGGATGACGGGTCTCACTCACACTGATGGAGGGAACACGCCCCGTGCAGCCACACTGCGTGTCTCAGGCAGGTAAGGCAGGATGACGGGTCTCACTCACACTGATGGAGGGAACACGCCCCGTGCAGCCACACTGCGTGTCTCAGGCAGGTAAGGCAGGATGACGGGTCTCACTCACACTGATGGAGGGAACACGCCCCGTGCAGCCACACTGCGTGTCTCAGGCAGGTAAGGCAGGATGACGGGTCTCACTCACACTGATGGAGGGAACACGCCACCGTGCAGCCACACTGCGTGTCTCAGGCAGGTAAGGCAGGATGACGGGTCTCACTCACACTGATGGAGGGAACACGCCCCGTGCAGCCACACTGCGTGTCTCAGGCAGGTAAGGCAGGATGACGGGTCTCACTCACACTGATGGAGGGAACACGCCCCGTGCAGCCACACTGCGTGTCTCAGGCAGGTAAGGCAGGATGACGGGTCTCACTCACACTGATGGAGGGAACACGCCCCGTGCAGCCACACTGCGTGTCTCAGGCAGGTAAGGCAGGATGACGGGTCTCACTCACACTGATGGAGGGAACACGCCCCGTGCAGCCACACTGCGTGTCTCAGGCAGGTAAGGCAGGATGACGGGTCTCACTCACACTGATGGAGGGAACACGCCCCGTGCAGCCACACTGCGTGTCTCAGGCAGGTAAGGCAGGATGACGGGTCTCACTCACACTGATGGAGGGAACACGCCCCGTGCAGCCACACTGCGTGTCTCAGGCAGGTAAGGCAGGATGACGGGTCTCACTCACACTGATGGAGGGAACACGCCCCGTGCAGCCACACTGCGTGTCTCAGGCAGGTAAGGCAGGATGACGGGTCTCACTCACACTGATGGAGGGAACACGCCCCGTGCAGCCACACTGCGTGTCTCAGGCAGGTAAGGCAGGATGACGGGTCTCACTCACACTGATGGAGGGAACACGCCCCGTGCAGCCACACTGCGTGTCTCAGGCAGGTAAGGCAGGATGACGGGTCTCACTCACACTGATGGAGGGAACACGCCCCGTGCAGCCACACTGCGTGTCTCAGGCAGGTAAGGCAGGATGACGGGTCTCACTCACACTGATGGAGGGAACACGCCCCGTGCAGCCACACTGCGTGTCTCAGGCAGGTAAGGCAGGATGACGGGTCTCACTCACACTGATGGAGGGAACACGCCCCGTGCAGCCACACTGCGTGTCTCAGGCAGGTAAGGCAGGATGACAAGTCTCACTCATTCACACTGCTGTCAGGAGCAGCCTGCCCAGCAACACACTCAGCACCTGAGGAGCCAGGTTCTAGCCCAACACCGTGAAGGTTATAGGCAACAGGAAGCTCTGGGCAGAGCACAGGTCCGCAGCAGCTTGTGGTAGTGATGGGACTGAACCCAGACACTGTGTGCGGGCTTTCTCCCTGAAGAACCTATTTGGTGTGCTAAAGGAGGGAAAAGAAAAAGCCACAGGAGCCGGGGGGTGGCGCACCTGGCTGAGCATGTTACAGTGTGCGAGGACCCAGGTTCGAGCCCCCAGCTCCTACCTGCAGGGGGACAGCTTTGCAAGTGGTGAAGCAGGGCTGCAGGTGTCTCTCTCTCTCTCTCTCTCCCTATCTTGCCCCTTCCCTCTCAATTTCTGGCTCTCTATCCAATAAATAAAAAGTTAAAGAAAATTTTTTAAAAAGTGAACTTTAAAAAATAACCAGCCATACAATTGTGACTTCCATTAAGCTTTTTGGAAATAGATTTCCTTTGTTTTTCCGCCAAAGGGCGGAGAAGTCAGCCTATGCATGAGCTCTGTCTCTCAATAGTGGAAGAGAGAAGCAGACCGGCGCTCTAGGCCATGATGCCAGAATTTAAGTCGGGACTTCATGCCCAAACACCCACTGCTTCATCTACTGCACCACTTTCTGGGCCACAGGTCAGTTTTTGATCAGACATTTCCTGTCTTTGTTTCTGGGGCCCCCACTGCACTCTCCTGATTAAGCTATTTTCCAGTTCCGTGGCAAATACTTGTAATTTCTAAATACTAATATTTGACTCTTAAGCTATCCAAATCAGTTACAATGTAACTTGCTGTCTTTAACATTCATTTGTACGAGGTATTCTGGGCAAACCAGTCACACTCAAATGTATTTTAAATAAAGCCCCCAAATGAACATGCTAGCCACACACAAAACTGACAGTGAGCTTCGGCTCAGCGCGGCAGGATACGCCCAAACTGCTCAACAAGTTCTGGCGGGAGAGGAACCCTTCGGACGGTGCTGATCTCTGGGAGGTTGGGCACCGACAGCAAACCAGGTCCTTGGAGAGGATAGTCCATATCTGACATGCCGGAGACAGTGGGATTAGCTGGAAAAGAAAAGGAGAGTGAATGAGCGCCAAGAAGCATCACACACAGGACACACCTGTGCTTGGGAAGGCAGGAAGCTGTGGCCTGATATAAAGGCAGCTCCCGGAGTGAGTGTGTGTGTGTGTGGCCACCCCAGCTTCTGCGGGAACAGAGGCTGTCTTTCACAAAGGTTTACTCCATCAGAAAGGAAACGCCAGCTTCACTAATTCTGCTATTCCCCAACTGAAATGAGCAGTTATCTGACAGCTGCTTTGGGATTTTTTTCTCTTGCTCTGGGAGCCAGTAATGACGGCTCAGTCTTGTCCTTTCCATCCATCTCAACAGTATGGCTTTAAATTTCACCACACTTGTCCCAGGACCTCTTGGGCTCTCTGAGGTACAATGGTAACGGTTGGAACTACTTTTAAGTAAATCATTAAAAAATTAGATATATAAAGACGAAAAAGAAATTAATGCCGGTTACCCAACTTTAGCACTTGCCAAAACCAGGCCCAATCATGTTTCATTCCTATCTCATCCACTTCCTTCCAAATGTGCTTTCCAAATCATTAAATGGATTCGCAGACATTCCACTTAAACTTAGAACACACTTTGCACACCTCACCACACGTGTGAAATGGCAGCAGGACACCAACATGTGTTGGTATGAGCTGCAGTTAGGCAAGTCAGCACCTAGGCACTGATTTTTTTTTTAAATTTTAACCAGAGCCTTGCTCACCTCTGGTTTATGGTGGTGCAGGGAACTGAACCTGGGACTTTGGTGCCTCAGGCCTGACAGTCCCTTTGCATAACCATTATGCTATCTACCCCCACCTGCGCTGATTTCTTGTGGAAAGTGTCAACAGTTAAGAAGAGGATATGGGAGGCATCTGGAAGGACTGAGAAATACATGAAAACTAAGGTTCTGAAGATGTGACTTCTTATGGGGAAGGTGGCGATAGGCCTGAAGAAGCTGAAAGCCAGAGGGGGGGCGCCGGCGGACAGGACAGATGCTCTGCAGGGCTGGGCTGGGCTGGGCTGGGCTGGGCCTCCCGTCTGGACCGTAGGAGCTGCTGGAGCTGCTGGCTGCCAACCAGCACGGTTTAATGTCAGGAATGAGGGCACCTCTGTTTCGGTATTTTGCCTCCAGGGTTATCGCTGGGGTTTGGTGCCAGCACCATGAATCCACCGCTCCTGGAGGCTATTTTTACCCCTTTTGCTTTATTGTTGTAGTCACTATTGTTATTGATGTCATTGTTGTTGGATGGGACAGAGAGAAATGGAGAGAGGAGGAAGACAGAGAGGGGGAGAGAAAGACAGACACCTGCAGACCTGCTTCACCGCCCGTGAAGCGACTCCCCTGCAGGTGGGGAGCCGGGGGCTCGAACTGGGATCCTTCTGCCGGTCCCTGCGCTTTGCGCCACCTGCGCTTAACCCGCTGCGCCAGCGCCCGGCCCCCACCTCCGGTTTCCTGACAGATTTCTGACTCGCAGCTACTCCGCAGGGCACTAGCGGCGTCGCTAGAGGTTCGCCCTGATTCCTGTGTCACCGCGGCGTCGGCCCCTGAGCGGAGTGACCGGGACGCGGGTCGCACCAAGGACCCACGTGCAGCGCGGTTCCCTGTCCCCGCCGCCTCCCTCCCCTTCGCCTTCCGTGGGCGCCACTGCAGGCGGCTCCGGTCCGCGGGCAGCTTTCTCAGCGACTCCCGCCACGGCCTGACGGCGCTGCCAAGCTCCTCCTGGGCCCGGGATGCGGCGCCCGGTCGTCACCGGTGCGGCGGGCAGGACACAAACCCGGGCATCTTCCGCGACGCTCCCGCAGTGCGGGGGGCAGACACGGGCAGGGCTGGGGCGCGGGGGGCAGACACGGGCAGGGCTGGGGCGCGGGGGGCAGACACGGGCAGGGCTGGGGTGCGGGGGGCAGACACGGGCAGGGCTGGGGTGCGGGGGGCAGACACGGGCAGGGCTGGGGTGCGGGGGGCAGACACGGGCAGGGCTGGGGCGCGGGGGGCAGACACGGGCAGGGCTGGGGTGCGGGGGGCAGGGCTGGGGTGCGGGGGGCAGACACGGGCAGGGCTGGGGCGCGGGGGGCAGACACGGGCAGGGCTGGGGTGCGGGGGGCAGACACGGGCAGGGCTGGGGTGCGGGGGGCAGGGCTGGGGTGCGGGGGGCAGGGCTGGGGTGCGGGGGGCAGACACGGGCAGGGCTGGGGTGCGGGGGGCAGACACGGGCAGGGCTGGGGCGCGGGGGGCAGACCCGGGCAGGGCTGGGGCGCGGGGGGCGGATCGCGGTCGGGCTGGGGTGCGGGGGGCGGATCGCGGTCGGGCTGGGGTGCGGGGGGCGGATCGCGGTCGGGCTGGCTGCGGGGCAGAGCGGGGCGCCGCACTCACTCGGGGCGGACGCCAGCAGCAGCTCGGAGAGGTCGGGGCCCAGCCGGTCCTCCTGCAGCTGCCGGTCGATGAGCCGCCCCGCCGTTTCCAGCGCTTCCTGCGGGGCCGCGGCGGCCGGCACGGCCAGGCCCAGGGCCGACGGCATCTCGGAGCCGGGACGCGGGCAGAGAAGCGGGAGAGGAAGGCGGACCGCGCACACCCGGCCCTGCGCGCCAAGCGAGCCGACGGCGCCGCGGTGACGCACTTCCTGCGCGCCCGGGAGGAAGCGGAAGCGCGAGTTTGAATCGAGGAAACGGTCCAGCCGCGAGCTGGGGGGTTGGGGGGGCGGTAAGAAGGGGGAAGGAGGGAGGAGGAGGAAGAGGAGGAAGGAGGGAGGAGAGGGGGGGCGAGGAGGGGCGGGGAGAGCGAAGGAGGGGCGGGGAAGGGATGGCGGGGAGGGCGGGGCCGGGGAGGGACCCGGGAAGCGGGAGGGATGACCGGAAGTGGGCGTGGCGTTGTGAGAGGCGTGGCCGGAAGTCGGTGGGGGCGGACCGGAAGTGGGCGGGCCGTGCCGGGGGCGGGGCGGAGCCCTTCCTGCTGAGTCGCCTCTGGGGCCTCGCTGTCCCGCGTTCGAGCCCCGCGCCGCCGCGCACCAGGCATGAGCAGGGCTCTGCGTAAACAAAGAATAGGCTACCGCAACGGAGGGCCCGGGTTCGAGCCCCGCTCCCCGCCTGCCTGCCTGGGAACGCTTTGTGGGTCTCTCTCTCTCTCCCTCCCCGCCCAACTCAGTGTCTCAATAAATGCGGATTCAAAACGATAGTGGGCCGGCCGGGGCGGATGGCTTCATGGTTATGCAAACAGACTCTCATGCCTGAGGCTCTCGTTCCAGGTTCAATCCCCGAACCAGCAGCGGGTTCAGCGCAGGGGGCGCAGAGCGCAGGGACCGGCGTCAGGATCCTGGTTCGAGCCCCCGGCTCCCCACCTGCAGGGGAGTCGCTTCCCAGGCGGTGAAGCAGGTCTGCAGGTGTCTGTCTTTCTCTCCCCCTCTCTGTCTTCCCCTCCTCTCTCCATGTCTCTCTGTCCTATCCAACAACAATGACATCAATAACAATAATAATAATAACCACAATACAACAAGGGCAACAGAATGGAAAGATAAATAAGTGTTGGGGCCTGCTTAGCCCCGATCTAGGCCCAGCAGACACTCCGTAAGCCCACGGTCACGCCTTCCTCAGAGTGACACAGCACTCCCTGCAGGCCGTGCCTGACGTCCCCTCTGCCCTCCAGCTGACGATGCGGAAAGAGCATAGGCCCGACGGTGACGCCACCTCACTCCACCTCTAAGGTCATCGCACCCTACCTTCCCATCCCTGCCTATAAAAAATGGCCTTTTCCTCAATAAAGCGAGTCACCGCCTCGACAGTACTCCCGACTTGGTGTGGTGTCTTCTCTCAAGTCGTCGGCACTCTCCCTCCCGCCCAGCCCCAGAAGGGGGGTCCGGCTGGTCCAGATCTCCCCTCCTCGCGACTACCTGTGGGGGAGAACCCCACAAATGAGGATGAGAAGCAGTCAGCCGCAAAGCAGCGCCGCCGTGGAGAAGAGCAGCAGGAAGCTCACCGGAAGCCGGCCTTGCTGGCCTCCGGGCCCGGGCTTGGCCTGGCTCCCTGTGGCGGGCGGACAGATGGGCGGACATAAGGACGGACAGCCGTGTTGGGTGGTATGCCAGCTCCCCCTGGCTTCTGCTTAACCATATGCCTATATAGGGACAGATTTAATCCCATTCAAAGCTTTGGTCTATTTACATAAATCACTTTTACATTGACAGAAAGCACCACACTCCCTGCAGGGCATTGGTGGTTTAGTGGTAGGATTCTCACCTGCTCCAGCCCCCCTCCTTGTCACACCCTGATCCTCTCCTTGTCACACTCTGATTGTCACCAGTCTCTTTTCGCTCCACCCTCTCTATGTCACATCCTGTTTCCACCCTACTTGGAGAGTATAAAAACAGCTGCTCTTCTGATTAAAGACACTTGGAAATTGCTTTCCGGCTCCGAGAGTTCCAGAGTGTATCTCCTGCGAAGTTAGTGCGGCACGAGTTCCTGATCCCTCTCCCACGCAGCAGCCTAGATCGGCTCCAGTTGAGTTCTCTCCAACCCAGAGAGCACGAGCTCGGGAAGAAGCACCCTCAGGCCATCCCGGCACAAATCATTCAACAAATAGTAGCCCCAAGTTAGAAATAGAGCAGATGGGGAGTTAGGTGGTAACAGTGGATTAAGTGCACGTGGCACTTCAATTCAGTAGTGATTTACTCATTTATTTAAAAAGATCTGATTCATTTATTCATGAAGGAGGGAAGAAGGGAGAGAGGAAGAACCAGACACCACTGTTACACGTGCTGCGGGGACTGAACTCAGGGCCTCACGCTTGCGAGTCCAATAGCTTAGCCACTGTGCCGCCTCCTGGACCACCAAGCAATTATTATATGTGGGAGTGGGGATGGGAACATGGAGCTTTTTGGAGTGGTGAAAAAAAAATAAAAAAAATTTGTAAAAAAAAAAAAAAAAAAGCCGCAAAACAAAACCACAACAGTTTCTAAGACTTTTGAGAACTCTTAACGGTTCTCTTTGGGAAGTGGGAGGATGGGGGACAAAAGAGAGACAGGTATATCTCTTTCTTTTTTCCTCTTTCCCTCCAGGGTTATTGCTGGGGCTCTTTGCCTGCATCGTGAATCCACTGCTCCTGGAGGCCATTTATTTTTCCCTTCTGTTGCCCTTGTTGTTTCATTGTTGTAGTTATTGATGTCGTTGTTGTTGGATAGGACAGAGAGAAATGGAGAGCGGAGGGGAAGACAGAGAGGGGGAGAGAAAGACAGACACCTGCAGACCTGCTTCACCGCCTGTGCAGCGACTCCCCTGCAGGTGGGGAGCCGGGGTTCGAACCGGGATCCTTACGCCGGTCCCTGCGCTTGGCGCCACCTGTCTCCCGGCCGCCCGGCCAGCGGCCTGTCTCCCCGGGAGGCGCTGGCAGAGCAGCTGAGGCCCAGGCGAGCGGACACCCGGGCTCTGCAAAGCGCCCGCCTGTGGCTCCGGCCCAGGTTCGACCCCCGCCCGCGGCTCGTGGCGAGTGGGGCTGGGCAGCTCAGTGGCCTCGCGGACAGGCCCGGGTGGGCCACAGGGGCATGTGTGCCGCGCCGCCTCTCTCCTCCTGTCTTCTTCACGAAGAAATAAATAGTCATAAAAAGGAAAGGAAGAAGGCAGAGAGAGAGAAAGGAAGGAAGAGATGAAATAAAGAAAGAAAAAGGAAGGAAGGAAGGACGGAAGGAAGGAAGGAAGGAAGGAAGGAAACGGGCCAGGTGGTAGTGCACACATCACAGTGAACAAGGACCCGGGTTCAAGCCCCCGTCCCCGCTGCAGTGGGTCCTCCCGGCCGCAGGGGGCGGTGGTGGCGGCGGGCGCGGGCGCGGGGCCGCTGCAGTGGGTCCTCCCGGCCGCCGGGGGCGGTGGTGGCGGCGGCGGCGGGCGCGGGGCCGCTGCAGTGGGTCCTCCCGGCCGCAGGGGGCGGTGGTGGCGGCGGGCGCGGGCGCGGGGCCGCTGCAGTGGGTCCTCCCGGCCGCAGGGGGCGGTGGTGGCGGCGGCGGCGGCGGCGGGCGCGGGCGGCGGGGCCGCTCTTGGCGGGGTCGGTGCGGCCGGGCGCCGCTGCGCTTCTCCGAGTGGCCGCGGGCTGGCGGCGCGGCATGGACGGCCCGGGGCGCGGGGACGCGGCGGCGCCGAGCGGGGAGCCGGGGCCCGACCCGCAGCTGGCCGTCACCATGGGCTTCACGGGCTTCGGTGAGGCACCCGGCGCGGCGGGGCGGCTGTGGCTCCGGGATGCCGGACACCCGCGACACACGGACACACGGGACACACGGACACCCGGGTCACACGGACACCCGGGACACCCGGACACACGGGACACCCGGACACCCGGGACACACGGACACCCGGGTCACACGGACACCCGGGACACACGGACACCCGGGACACACAGACACCCGGGAAACCCGGACACACGGGACACACGGACACCTGGGACACACGGACACCCGGACATACGGACACCCGGGACACACGGACACCCGGACACCCGGGACACACGGACACCCGGGTCACACGGACACCCGGGACACACGGACACCCGGGACACACAGACACCCGGGAAACCCGGACACACGGGACACCCGGACATACGGACACCCGGGACACACGGACACCAGGGACACACGGACACACAGACACCCGTGACACACGGACACACAGACACTCGGACACACGGACACCCTGGGGCCGCCTCGGGGATAACCGATCATCCCCAGACACCCCCGACACGCCGATGTCACACCGATGTCACACCGATGCCACCCGGGTCACCCATGTCACCCATGTCACTCCATGCCGCATCATGTCACCCTGGCCACCCTGACGCCACCCCTAGTCCCTCCCCAGCCCTCCGGGTCCGTCTCCTGGTGGCCAGGAAGCCCGGTGGGCAGACCGCCGCTGCTGTGCGCCCTGACGGCGCGGACTGAGCACTGGAGCCTTCCGTCAGCTCAGAGCAGCCTCTGCAGAGACGAGGGAAACGGACAGAGGGGGCTGGAGACAGCCCTGCTTCAACTCTTGTGAAGCGTCCCCCCTGCAGGTGGCGACCCGGGGCTCGAACCCGGATCCTTGTGCCTGTGATGTGTGCGCTCAAAGCCACCCTCCCTGTCTGACGACTTTCTCGTTTTGAAATATTTTCTTGATCTGTGTTAGACAAGTTGTGACCCTGCAGGTGGCGAGCTGGGGGCTCGAACCCGGATCCGAGTGTGGGTCCTTGTGCTTAGTGCTGCGTGTGCTTCACCCGGTGCGCTGTAAGCACCCCTCCCCTCCACTCCCCTTCCCTCCCTTCCCTTCCCTTCCCATCTTCCATCCCCTCCCCTCCCCTCCCCTCCCCTTCCCTTCCCTTCCCTTCCCATCTTCCCTTCCCTCCCCTTATCTTCCCTTCTCCTTCCCATTCCCCTTCCCCTTCCCCTTCCCCTTCCCCTTCCCCTTCCCTCCCTTCCCTTCCCATCTTCCCTTCCCTTCCCTTCCCTTCCCTTCCCTTCCCTTCCCTTCCCATCTTCCCTTCCCATCTTCCCTTCCCTCCCCTTATCTTCCCTTCTCCTCTCCTTCCCCTTCCCCTTCCCCTTCCCTTCCCTCCCTTCCCTTCCCTTCCCTTCCCTCCCTTCCCTTCCCTTCCCTTCCCTTCCCTTCCCTTCCCTTCCCTCCCTTCCCTTCCCTCCCTTCCCTTCCCTTCCCTTCCCTTCCCTTCCCTTCCCTTCCCTTCCCTTCCCTTCCCTTCCCTTCCCTTCCCTTCCCTTCCCTTCCCTTCCCTTCCCTTCCCTCCCTTCCCTTCCCTCCCTTCCCTTCCCTTCCCTTCCCTTCCCTTCCCTTCCCTTCCCTTCCCTTCCCTTCCCTTCCCTTCCCTTCCCTTCCCTTCCCTTCCCTTCCCTTCCCTTCCCTTCCCTTCCCTTCCCTTCCCTTCCCTTCCCTTCCCTTCCCTTCCCTTCCCTTCCCTTCCCTTCCCTTCCCTTCCCTTCCCTTCCCTTCCCTTCCCTTCCCTTCCCTCCCTTCCCTTCCCATCTTCCCTTCCCTCCCTTCCCTTCCCTTCCCTTCCCATCTTCCCTTCCCATCTTCCCTTCCCTTCCCTCCCTTCCCTCCCTTCCCTTCCCTTCCCTACCCTTCCCCTTCCCCTTCCCCTTCCCTTCCCCAGCTCTGGCTCGTGGTGGTGGGGGGATCGAACCTGGAGCCTGAGGCTGTTTGTTTGCATAACCGTGATGCTGTCGGCCGCCTGTCCTAGTCTCGTCAGCTTTGTGTCACTGAGTGGAGGACTGCCTGCCCCACCCCCGGTTTTCCACGGCGGAGACCGCCGCGTCGCCAGTGAGACAGACCGACCGACCGAGTGTCCATTTGATCAGTTAGCACTCATCGTCTGAGATGTGACCACGCGGTGCCAGGAGGTCACAGTCCGCTACTTGTTTCTGCTTCAGGGAGGAAAGCGCGGACATTCGACTTGGAGGCACTGTTTGAACAAACTCGAAGAACAGCTGTGGAAAGAAGTCGAAAGACACTGGGTAAGACTGAGTTATTTGTCTTTTATTGTTTTATGCACTGCATATATCTTGCAAAAATATGTTGACAATGCTGAAAAGAACTTAAACATTTTATTTATTTTTTTCCCAGCGCCCTGCTCAGCTCTGGTTTATGGTGGTGCAGGGGATTGAATCTGGGACTTTGGAGCCTCAGGCATAGAGAGTCTCTTTGCAGAACCATTATGATATCTACTTCCACCAAAACTTTTTTTTTTTTGTTTTTTTGCCTCCAGGGTTATTGCTGGGGCTCAGTGCCTGCACCATGAATCCACTGCTCCTGGAGGGCATTTTTTACCCTTTTGTTGTCCTTGTTCATCATTGCTATTATTATTGTTGTTGTTATTGATGTCATCGTTGTTGGATAGGACAGAGAGAAATGGAGTGAGGGCGAGAGAAAGACAGACACCTGCAGACCTGCTTCACCGCCTGTGAAGCGACTCCCCTGCAGGTGGGGAGCCGGGGGCTCGAACCGGGACCCTTATGCCGGTCCTTGTGCTTTGCGCTTAACCTGCTGCACTACCGCCCGGCCCTGCAATTTTTTTTTAATTAATTATTCTAGAGAGAGGGAGCAGGAGAAAGAGAAGCAGTGCATCCCTCTGGCGTGTGCCATGTCCTGCAGGCACTGAACCTGGGACCTCGCGCTGGAGAGTCCGCCTCCCCATCCACCATGTCATCGACTGGGCTCTGCTAGACATTGCTGAAAAGCTGTATGTGGTGGTTACTTTGAAAATAGATGGTAAAGACACTCTTCCGCACGTTAAAGTTTCACCTGAGTGGAATCAGCAGCCCGAGTGCTAAGATGGTTTAGAAGTATGTGCTGGGGCACATTAGGCTTCCAGACTAGAAAGGAAGAAAGAGAGATCCTAACAGAAGCCAGATCCCCCACCTTCTGCTCCCCAAAAAGAGTTCTGGTCCACACTCCCAGAGGGGAGAAGTGACGGGGGAGATGACCAGAGAGCCTGAGCTCCAGCCCCACCAGGCCCAGAGAGAGGAGAGGGAAAAGGGAGACAGGTGCAGGTGTGACTTGGAAGGGAAGAGAAACAACGGGAGATATGCCCAACTGTAGACACACCTGTGGTTGTGGGAATAATAGCCTGCCCACGTCTGTGCCCTTGGGAGAGCTGCTGTGGCTTCCCGTGGAGAGAGTGGGGACACAGAGCTACCTTAGAGCTCTGTGAAAAAATATTCACTAGTGCAGTTCAAACAAGTGAGCAGAAAGATCCTCAATTTACTTAGCAGACCCAGAACAGCAGTTTCCTTTTTAAAGTTTCCTCCCCCCCGTTTCTGACTGTCTTTTCGTTCTTCTCTTTCCTGCTTACAGGAAATCTGCTTACAGGAAGGCTGGGCCAGAGGTGGCTCTCAGAGCTGCGTCCCCCACTGCCCGGCGACCCAGACAGTGTAGACAGTGGAGACTCGCCGACCCCGCACTGAGTCAGGCAGGCAGGCGCTCGAGCAGTGAAGGCGCTGGGTTCCCGAGCCGTAAGCTCTGGTGCCAGACAGCGGGAGGCGGGCTCCCCTCCTCCTCCTGGACCCCGCGGTTCTCCCGCCAGGGAAGGGCGCAGGGCGCTGTAGAGCAGGAGCCAGAGGCGGGACCGGGACAGGGCACGTGTGTCGTCGTGCTGTAGGTGGAGCGGCTGCCGGACACGCTCGGCGCCGGGGCACCGGGCTTGCGCGCAGAGGCCCTGCTCCGTCCCCAGTAAGCAGCTGGCCTCTCAGGCTCCCTTGTCGCTCGTGGGATCAACAGGAAACCAAGGATGATGTAGACAGTAGTGAGAGCCCACATTCGAGAAGTGAGCGCGGCAGGACACTGGGTTTCTCCCTGGCGAGAGACAGCCGCAGCTCCCGGCACCGTGGCGGGACCTTACTGCCCCCAGAGCGCTGCTGGGTCATTTCTCATGTCAGGTTATTTGGACCCTAATCATAGAAACATTTCCATACATGTTTTAGTGTGTACGCTTAGTATGGATAATCAGAAAGTTAACCAAATCAAGATTATTTTACCTCGAAACATTCAAACACCACGGGCAGGCCTAATAGTGAACCACTTCCTTGGCTCAACTCGATTCACTTCTGCTACTGTTACTTTGCCAAAAGGGTTTTTGCTGGGGCTTCCGGCCCACACATTCCACTGCTGCCACTGGACTTCTCCCCTTTTTTCCTTCGGATAGAGAGAGGAGGAGAGACGCCAAGGCACCGCCCCGCCATTGGAGAAGTCTCTCCCACGCGGGTGTCTCCCTACGGTGCTACGGTGACTGGGCGCCTGACCCCAGCCCTGTGCTGGGTAAAGTGTACGCTGTATGGGGTGACCTAGCTCCTGGGCCCCATCGCCCGTGTTCGGGGAGAGAGAGAGAGAGAGAGAGAGAGAGAGACACCTACCACGTCAGGTGCTGCCGGTGTCGCCCCTGAGCCCACGGCCCGGTGGGGCTGTGCTCTGCCCGATGACACAGTCTCTGCGTCTAGAAAAATAGCGTCTTTGGATAAAAGCAAACGCTGAAGACAGGATTTGAATCTGATTCAGTGGTCAGTGATCTCTTGAGCGATTCAATTTAACAATTCAGTGAGAAGAATTGTTGGAGAGATTTTAGAAAAGCCAGCTTCCTCCTTTAAAGTAGGGGGGATCCAGCCTGGGGGCTGCGTCCTGTCGTCTGGCCCTGTTAGAGCAACTGGGACTTGATTTCATGTCCTTATTCGTTATTGGGTAGAGACAGAAATTGAGGGGAGAGGGAGAGGCGGAGAGACACCTGCAGCCCAGCTTCACCACTCGTGGAGCTTTCCCCTGCAGCTGGGGACGGCGCTCCAACCCCGGTCCTCGTGGCCTGTGACGTGAGCGCTCAGCCAGGTGCGCCACCGCCTGGCCCTGCAGCTGGGACTTCTCATAGCAACACTAAGTGCTGACTTTGAAGGTTGTTCTTGGTTTTATTTTAAAAATATTTTTAGATTTATTTATTTATTTTCCCTTTTGTTGCCCTTTTTTTATTGTTGTAGTTATTGTTCTCACTGTTGTCGTCGTTGTTGGCTAGGACAGAGAGAAATGGAGAGAGGAGGGGAAGACAGAGAGGGGGAGAGAAAGACTGACACCTGCAGACCTGCCTCACCGCCCTGTGAAGCGACTCCCCTGCAGGTGGGGAGCCGGGGGCTCGAACCGGGATCCTTATGCCGGTCCTTGCTTACCCCGCTGCGCTACCGCCCAACTCCTGACTTTGAAGTTTATAACTTTGTGTGGTCTGTGGATGATGTTATAAATATCTAAATAGGGGTGGAGGTAGATAGCATAGTGGTTATGCAGAGAGACTCTCATGCCTGAGGCTCCAAAGTCCCAGGTTCAAGCCCCCATACCATCATCAGCCAGAACTGATTAAAAAAAAAAAAAGCAGAGATGGAAATAAATATACAAATAGCCCTTGGAAGAGGAAAGCTTCCTCGCTTTAAGGCTCCTATCATATTTTACTTTTTAGTTCTTACAGAGACAGAAACTGAAAGGGAAGAGGGAGGTAGTGAGGGAGAAGTAGTCACACCTGCAGCCCTGCTTCACCTTTCGTGAAGCCCCTACAGGTGGGACCAGGGGCTTGGATCCCAGGTCTCTGCACATGGTGACCTGTGCACTGCACGGTGCCACCGCCGAGCCTGGGTTACTTTTTCTGGGGTTATTTGAATTCCTCTGCGTGATTGCGCCCTGCCTTTGTTCATAGCACCGTGAAGATGTTATGCTGATTTTTTTTTTTTTTTTTTTTTTTTTATGGCTACCAGGGGTTATCACTGGAACTTGGAGCCTGTATAACCACTTCACTGCTTCCGTGGCTTTTTTTATTTTAATTTTGCTTTTTCTTTGATAGAGGCTAAGCCAAGGAGAGACAGACGGACAGACAGACACCACCTGTAGCATTGTTTCCTACCTCATAAAGCATCCCCACTGCAGCTGGGCACGGAGTGTGTGCCCTCTACTGGGAGAACTGACACCCAGCCCCGGTCGCATTTACCTTAACTGGGATGTTTTAATAGTTCATGAGAGAGGGAGAGGAAGAGGGAGAGGGACAGACAAGACACACCACAGCATCTAAGCTTCCTCCAGTGTGATCAGGGCAGGACTTGACCCGGGCCGCGTTCCTGGCAAAGCAACGCACCGTCCACACGGGCGGACACTGTCTTGGTTACCCGACCGTAACTGTCTTGGTCCCAGTCACACGGTCGCCGTAATGGCTGTCCTGAGGTGCTCCCTCCACCGCCAGATGACGTGATGATGGAAGCTGCAGCATCTGTGTGGAGCGGGTCGGGCAGTCGGGTGGTCGCTGCTCACCCGGCCGTTAGGTGAGGACCTGGCAGTCGGGTGGTCGCCGCTCACCCGGCCGTAAGGTGAGGGCCTGGCAGTCGGGTGGTCGCTGCTCACCCGGCCGTAAGGTGAGGGCCTGGCAGTCGGGTGGTCGCCGCTCACCCGGCTGTAAGGTGAGGGCCTGGCAGTCGGGTGGTCGCCGCTCACCCGGCCGTTAGGTGAGGACCTGGCAGTCGGGTGGTCGCCGCTCACCTGGCTGTAAGGTGAGGGCCTGGCAGTCGGGTGGTCGCTGCTCACCTGGCTGTAAGGTGAGGGCCTGGCAGTCGGGTGGTCGCTGCTCACCCGGCCGTAAGGTGAGGGCCTGGCAGTCGGGTGGTCGCTGCTCACCCGGCCGTAAGGTGAGGGCCTGGCAGTCGGGTGGTCGCTGCTCACCTGGCTGTAAGGTGAGGGCCTGGCAGTCGGGTGGTCGCTGCTCACCCGGCCGTTAGGTGAGGGCCTGGCAGTCGGGTGGTCGCCGCTCACCCGGCCGTAAGGTGAGGGCCTGGCAGTCGGGTGGTCGCCGCTCACCCAGCCGTAAGGTGAGGACCTGGCAGTCGGGTGGTCGCTGCTCACCTGGCTGTAAGGTGAGGACCTGGCAGTCGGGTGGTCGCTGCTCACCTGGCTGTAAGGTGAGGGCCTGGCAGTCGGGTGGTCGCTGCTCACCCGGCCGTAAGGTGAGGGCCTGGCAGTCGGGTGGTCGCTGCTCACCCGGCCGTAAGGTGAGGGCCTGGCAGTCGGGTGGTCGCTGCTCACCCGGCCGTTAGGTGAGGGCCTGGCAGTCGGGTGGTCGCTGCTCACCCGGCCGTTAGGTGAGGGCCTGGCAGTCGGGTGGTCGCCGCTCACCCGGCCGTAAGGTGAGGGCCTGGCAGTCGGGTGGTCGCCGCTCACCCGGCCGTAAGGTGAGGACCTGGCAGTCGGGTGGTCGCTGCTCACCCGGCCGTTAGGTGAGGGCCTGGCAGTCGGGTGGTCGCCGCTCACCCGGCCGTAAGGTGAGGGCCTGGCAGTCGGGTGGTCGCTGCTCACCCGGCCGTAAGGTGAGGGCCTGGCAGTCGGGTGGTCGCTGCTCACCTGGCTGTAAGGTGAGGGCCTGGCAGTCGGGTGGTCGCTGCTCACCCGGCCGTTAGGTGAGGACCTGGCAGTCGGGTGGTCGCCGCTCACCTGGCTGTAAGGTGAGGGCCTGGCAGTCGGGTGGTCGCTGCTCACCCGGCCGTAAGGTGAGGGCCTGGCAGTCGGGTGGTCGCTGCTCACCTGGCTGTAAGGTGAGGGCCTGGCAGTCGGGTGGTCGCTGCTCACCCGGCCGTAAGGTGAGGGCCTGGCAGTCGGGTGGTCGCTGCTCACCTGGCTGTAAGGTGAGGGCCTGGCAGTCGGGTGGTCGCTGCTCACCCGGCCGTAAGGTGAGGGCCTGGCAGTCGGGTGGTCGCTGCTCACCCGGCCGTTAGGTGAGGGCCTGGCAGTCGGGTGGTCGCTGCTCACCCGGCCGTTAGGTGAGGGCCTGGCAGTCGGGTGGTCGCCGCTCACCCGGCCGTAAGGTGAGGGCCTGGCAGTCGGGTGGTCGCTGCTCACCCGGCCGTTAGGTGAGGGCCTGGCAGTCGGGTGGTCGCTGCTCACCCGGCCGTTAGGTGAGGGCCTGGCAGTCGGGTGGTCGCTGCTCACCCGGCCGTTAGGTGAGGGCCTGGCAGTCGGGTGGTCGCCGCTGACCCGGCTGTAAGGTGAGGGCCTGGCAGTCGGGTGGTCGCCGCTCACCCGGCCGTAAGGTGAGGACCTGGCAGTCGGGTGGTCGCTGCTCACCTGGCTGTAAGGTGAGGGCCTGGCAGTCGGGTGGTCGCCGCTCACCCGGCTGTAAGGTGAGGGCCTGGCAGTCGGGTGGTCGCTGCTCACCCGGCCGTTAGGTGAGGGCCTGGCAGTCGGGTGGTCGCTGCTCACCTGGCTGTAAGGTGAGGGCCTGGCAGTCGGGTGGTCGCCGCTCACCCGGCCGTAAGGTGAGGGCCTGGCAGTCGGGTGGTCGCTGCTCACCCGGCCGTTAGGTGAGGGCCTGGCAGTCGGGTGGTCGCTGCTCACCTGGCTGTAAGGTGAGGGCCTGGCAGTCGGGTGGTCGCCGCTCACCCGGCCGTAAGGTGAGGGCCTGGCAGTCGGGTGGTCGCCGCTCACCCGGCCGTAAGGTGAGGGCCTGGCAGTCGGGTGGTCGCCGCTCACCCGGCCGTTAGGTGAGGGCCTGGCAGTCGGGTGGTCGCTGCTCACCCGGCCGTAAGGTGAGGGCCTGGCAGTCGGGTGGTCGCCGCTCACCCGGCCGTAAGGTGAGGGCCTGGCAGTCGGGTGGTCGCCGCTCACCCGGCCGTAAGGTGAGGGCCTGGCAGTCGGGTGGTCGCTGCTCACCTGGCTGTAAGGTGAGGGCCTGGCAGTCGGGTGGTCGCTGCTCACCTGGCTGTAAGGTGAGGGCCTGGCAGTCGGGTGGTCGCTGCTCACCCGGCCGTAAGGTGAGGGCCTGGCAGTCGGGTGGTCGCTGCTCACCTGGCTGTAAGGTGAGGGCCTGGCAGTCGGGTGGTCGCTGCTCACCCGGCCGTAAGGTGAGGGCCTGGCAGTCGGGTGGTCGCTGCTCACCCGGCCGTAAGGTGAGGGCCTGGCAGTCGGGTGGTCGCTGCTCACCCGGCCGTAAGGTGAGGGCCTGGCAGTCGGGTGGTCGCTGCTCACCCGGCCGTAAGGTGAGGGCCTGGCAGTCGGGTGGTCGCTGCTCACCCGGCCGTTAGGTGAGGGCCTGGCAGTCGGGTGGTCGCTGCTCACCCGGCCGTTAGGTGAGGGCCTGGCAGTCGGGTGGTCGCTGCTCACCCGGCCGTTAGGTGAGGGCCTGGCAGTCGGGTGGTCGCTGCTCACCCGGCCGTTAGGTGAGGGCCTGGCAGTCGGGTGGTCGCTGCTCACCCGGCCGTTAGGTGAGGGCCTGGCAGTCGGGTGGTCGCTGCTCACCCGGCCGTAAGGTGAGGGCCTGGCAGTCGGGTGGTCGCTGCTCACCTGGCTGTAAGGTGAGGGCCTGGCAGTCGGGTGGTCGCTGCTCACCCGGCCGTAAGGTGAGGGCCTGGCAGTCGGGTGGTCGCTGCTCACCCGGCCGTAAGGTGAGGGCCTGGCAGTCGGGTGGTCGCTGCTCACCCGGCCGTTAGGTGAGGGCCTGGCAGTCGGGTGGTCGCCGCTCACCCGGCCGTTAGGTGAGGGCCTGGCAGTCGGGTGGTCGCCGCTCACCCGGCCGTTAGGTGAGGGCCTGGCAGTCGGGTGGTCGCCGCTCACCCGGCCGTTAGGTGAGGGCCTGGCAGTCGGGTGGTCGCTGCTCACCCGGCCGTTAGGTGAGGGCCTGGCAGTCGGGTGGTCGCTGCTCACCCGGCCGTTAGGTGAGGGCCTGGCAGTCGGGTGGTCGCCGCTCACCCGGCCGTTAGGTGAGGGCCTGGCAGTCGGGTGGTCGCCGCTCACCCGGCCGTTAGGTGAGGGCCTGGCAGTCGGGTGGTCGCCGCTCACCCGGCCGTAAGGTGAGGGCCTGGCAGTCGGGTGGTCGCTGCTCACCCGGCCGTTAGGTGAGGGCCTGGCAGTCGGGTGGTCGCTGCTCACCCGGCCGTTAGGTGAGGGCCTGGCAGTCGGGTGGTCGCCGCTCACCCGGCCGTTAGGTGAGGGCCTGGCAGTCGGGTGGTCGCCGCTCACCTGGCCGTAAGGTGAGGGCCTGGCAGTCGGGTGGTCGCTGCTCACCCGGCCGTTAGGTGAGGGCCTGGCAGTCGGGTGGTCGCTGCTCACCTGGCTGTAAGGTGAGGACCTGGCAGTCGGGTGGTCGCCGCTCACCCGGCCGTTAGGTGAGGGCCTGGCAGTCGGGTGGTCGCTGCTCACCTGGCTGTAAGGTGTGGACCTGGCAGTCGGGTGGTCGCTGCTCACCCGGCCGTTAGGTGAGGGCCTGGCAGTCGGGTGGTCGCTGCTCACCCGGCCGTTAGGTGAGGGCCTGGCAGTCGGGTGGTCGCCGCTGACCCGGCTGTAAGGTGAGGGCCTGGCAGTCGGGTGGTCGCCGCTCACCCGGCCGTAAGGTGAGGACCTGGCAGTCGGGTGGTCGCTGCTCACCCGGCCGTTAGGTGAGGGCCTGGCAGTCGGGTGGTCGCTGCTCACCTGGCTGTAAGGTGAGGGCCTGGCAGTCGGGTGGTCGCCGCTCACCCGGCTGTAAGGTGAGGGCCTGGCAGTCGGGTGGTCGCTGCTCACCCGGCCGTTAGGTGAGGGCCTGGCAGTCGGGTGGTCGCTGCTCACCTGGCTGTAAGGTGAGGGCCTGGCAGTCGGGTGGTCGCCGCTCACCCGGCCGTAAGGTGAGGGCCTGGCAGTCGGGTGGTCGCTGCTCACCCGGCCGTTAGGTGAGGGCCTGGCAGTCGGGTGGTCGCTGCTCACCTGGCTGTAAGGTGAGGGCCTGGCAGTCGGGTGGTCGCCGCTCACCCGGCCGTAAGGTGAGGGCCTGGCAGTCGGGTGGTCGCCGCTCACCCGGCCGTAAGGTGAGGGCCTGGCAGTCGGGTGGTCGCCGCTCACCCAGCCGTAAGGTGAGGACCTGGCAGTCGGGTGGTCGCTGCTCACCTGGCTGTAAGGTGAGGGCCTGGCAGTCGGGTGGTCGCCGCTCACCCGGCCGTAAGGTGAGGGCCTGGCAGTCGGGTGGTCGCCGCTCACCCGGCCGTAAGGTGAGGACCTGGCAGTCGGGTGGTCGCTGCTCACCTGGCTGTAAGGTGAGGGCCTGGCAGTCGGGTGGTCGCTGCTCACCCGGCCGTAAGGTGAGGGCCTGGCAGTCGGGTGGTCGCTGCTCACCCGGCCGTAAGGTGAGGGCCTGGCAGTCGGGTGGTCGCTGCTCACCCGGCCGTAAGGTGAGGGCCTGGCAGTCGGGTGGTCGCTGCTCACCCGGCCGTTAGGTGAGGGCCTGGCAGTCGGGTGGTCGCTGCTCACCCGGCCGTTAGGTGAGGGCCTGGCAGTCGGGTGGTCGCTGCTCACCCGGCCGTTAGGTGAGGGCCTGGCAGTCGGGTGGTCGCTGCTCACCCGGCCGTTAGGTGAGGGCCTGGCAGTCGGGTGGTCGCTGCTCACCGGCCGTTAGGTGAGGGCCTGGCAGTCGGGTGGTCGCTGCTCACCCGGCCGTAAGGTGAGGGCCTGGCAGTCGGGTGGTCGCTGCTCACCTGGCTGTAAGGTGAGGGCCTGGCAGTCGGGTGGTCGCCGCTCACCCGGCCGTAAGGTGAGGGCCTGGCAGTCGGGTGGTCGCTGCTCACCTGGCTGTAAGGTGTGGACCTGGCAGTCGGGTGGTCGCTGCTCACCTGGCTGTAAGGTGAGGGCCTGGCAGTCGGGTGGTCGCCGCTCACCCGGCCGTAAGGTGAGGGCCTGGCAGTCGGGTGGTCGCTGCTCACCTGGCTGTAAGGTGAGGGCCTGGCAGTCGGGTGGTCGCTGCTCACCTGGCTGTAAGGTGAGGGCCTGGCAGTCGGGTGGTCGCCGCTCACCCGGCTGTAAGGTGAGGGCCTGGCAGTCGGGTGGTCGCCGCTCACCCGGCCGTAAGGTGAGGGCCTGGCAGTCGGGTGGTCGCTGCTCACCTGGCTGTAAGGTGTGGACCTGGCAGTCGGGTGGTCGCTGCTCACCTGGCTGTAAGGTGTGGACCTGGCAGTCGGGTGGTCGCTGCTCACCTGGCTGTAAGGTGTGGACTGCTTTTAGAAGCAGCTGGCTCTGAGGCTGGTATCTGCTTGAAATAGGCACCAGCAGCAGACGAGGTGCTTAGCAGAATAAAACAAGGATGAGGAGCAGGCCAGGCCTCCTGGCAAGGGAAAGTCCAGAGAATGTTTTCTGTGTGCTCGGTTCCACATTCAGTAAGTGTGCCTGAAAGAGTTCCTCTGTCAGCGAGCTACCGTGGATTGGTTCTGTTCTGTTTTGTTTTTTGTCCCTGGCCGTCAGTGAGGATAAAATTTTTTTCTTTAAAATCTTCCTGTTTCTTCTTGCTCTAATGCAGGAGCAGATGACATAGAAAGTCCTTGGTAATTTATAAAAAAAATTAAAAGATTAAATTAATTAAAAAGCGTGGGGGTAGATATCATAATGGTCATGCAAAGCGACTTTCATGCCTGAGGCTCCAAAGTCCCAGGTTCAATCCCCTGCACCAACATAAACCAGAGCTGAGCAGTGCTCTGGTTAAAAAGAATAAAGGGAAGAAAAGGGTGAAAAAATTGTTGTTATTATTATTTTTTACCTCCAGGGTTATTGCTGGGGCTCAGTGACTGCACTATGAATCCATTGCTCCTGGAGGCCATTGTTTTCCATTTTGTTGCCCTTGTTGTACTTACTGTAGTTATTATTGTTGTTGTCATAGCTTTTGTTGTTGTTGGATAGGACAGAGAGAAATGGAGAGAGGAGGGAAAGACAGAGAGGGGGAGAGAAAGACAGAAACCTGCAGACCTGCTTCACCGCCTGTGAAGCGACTCCCCTGCAGGTGGGGAGCCGGGGGCTCGAACCAGGATCCTTACGCCGGTCCTTGTGCTTTGCGCCACCTGCGCTTAACCCGCTGCACTACCGCCCAGCTCCCCAAAAAAGTTATTTTTAACTAGGGCAGTGCTGAGCTCTGGGTTTTGGTGGTGCAGGGGATTGAACCTGAAATCCTTTGAGCCTCAGGCATGCAAGTCTTATGCATAGCCATTACATGATCTCTCCAGTCCCCAAAGGTAAATAGTTATTTATAGATTTATCCCACATAGAGGGCACTTCACATGAGACAGAGGGAGAGAGAAGCAGAGCATTACTGGCGCATGCCGTGCTGGGACGTGAACTTGAGACCTTGTGCTTGAGAGTAAAATATTTCACCCACTGTGTTGCCTCTTGGACTGCAGGTAGCATTTTCAGTATCAGAGCTGGAAGATTCCGTAGACGGTTGAGTGGTTTGGAGTACGTGTAGGCAGAGAACTCTAGGAGTGCGGCAGTTTGCGGTAGTCTGCATAGGACAGTACTTCCCCCAGTACTCAGGTACTCTGCATAGGACAGGACTTCCCCCCAGTACTCAGGTACTCTGCATAGGACAGTACTCCCCCCCAGTACTCAGGTACTCTGCATAGGACAGTACTCCCCCCCAGTACTCAGGTACTCTGCATAGGACAGTACTTCCCCCCAGTACTCAGGTACTCTGCATAGGACAGTACTTCCCCCCAGTACTCAGGTACTCTGCATAGGACAGTACTTCCCCCCGGTACTCAGGTACTCTGCATAGGACAGTACTCCCCCCTGGTACTCAGGTACTCTGCATAGGACAGTACTTCCCCCCAGTACTCAGGTACTCTGCATAGGACAGTAGTTCCCCCCAGTACTCAGGTACTCTGCATAGGACAGTACTTCCCCCCAGTACTCAGGTACTCTGCATAGGACAGTACTTCCCCCCAGTACTCAGGTAGTCTGCATAGGACAGTACTCCCCCCCGGTACTCAGGTACTCCGCATAGGACAGTACTTCCCCCCAGTACTCAGGTAGTCTGCATAGGACAGTACTCCCCCCCCCCGTACTCAGGTACTCTGCATAGGACAGTAGTTTCCCCCAGTACTCAGGTACTCTGCATAGGACAGTACTCCCCCAGTACTCGCCGTTCTGCTGGCGGATGTTCTTGTTGGTTGGCTGCAGTCTGGGAGCTTGGTCCACCGCCCAGGACACAGCCGCTGTGACTGGACTCCTGTGCCTCGAGTCAGCTGCACGGTGGAGTGACGAGAGCCCGCTGCAGCTGCACTGTGCGTGGACCCAGGTAAGAGCGGAAGCCGACCCGCACCCCCCCCCCCCCCCCCCGCATCCCCGGGGCTGTCTGCACAGATGTGCTGCTGCCCGTGCGTGTGCTCTCAGGCTCTCAGGCTCTCAGGCTCCGAGCAGAGCGTCTTTGTGCTGTGTGTGTCACACGTCGTGCTCTGTCTTTCCTTACGGTCTGTCTGTCGGCCGCACCTCGGTAAAGCTGGAAAATAGAGCTCCTACTTGAGACGTCGTTACGCTTCCGCAGTTCCGCCTGTAAGCTGAACTCGGCAGCTAGTGCGCCGTGTGTAACGCTAGCTGTCAGAGTCTCTGTGAGGCGGACAGTGAGATGCTTGGCTTACGGAGAAGTCTGGGGAGACCTGGAGGGCGCCTCAAGTGCGGATAGGGACAGCTCAGCAGACCGAGTGCACACTGAGTCCCCAAGCTTGAGCGCCGGCAGGTGGGAAGCCCGCTCCCGGGGAGAGCTTCCTGGACGGTGCGGTGGCGACTCCCCGGCCTCCTCCTCTCAAGACACAGAGTAAGTTGCTGGGCTGGGAAGCCTAGGGCGTAGCGCGGCCTGTGGAGCGTCAGGGTTGACTCCCAGTATCTCACGGGCCAGGCCTCCGCCTCGCCTCTTTCATTAATCTTCAAAAGTGCGGTTACTTAAAATCCTGCCGGGAGACCACCCCGTGGTGGCGTGCAGACACGAGGCGCAGAAGCGCGACAGAGGCTCCGGGTGCTGAGCCGGGGGCCGGAGGGGTCCTGTGCTCCAGAGGCTGAGCTCCCACCCCGGCACGGCCGCGGCCTCGGCCTCGCCCTCGCCCGCCCCTCGGTCTCCCTGATCCAGGTCACATCCAGATCCACCTCCAGAGACACCCCCACCTGCTTCTCCAGCGTCAGGATGTCGGCTCGTCCCAGGCCAGCCGGGCTCACGGCCAGCGTCGCGCGAGACTCCGTGATGACCGCGTCTTTACACTGAAAAGAGGCCACGCTCACCTTTTTTCCAGTCGTTTTTTTATCTTGATTTATTTATTGGGTAGAGACTGCTAGAGATCGAGAGGAAAGGGGGTGCTAGGAAGAGAGACGGACCCCTGCAGCCCTGCTTCACCACTCGTGAAGCCTTCCCCCTGCAGGTGGGGGCCAGGGGCTTGAACCTGGGTCCTTGCGCACTGTAATGTGAGCACTCAACCAGGTGTGCCGCCGCCCGGCCCCGTCTCTGTTTCTTTCTAAATGTACCTGTAGCAGATCCCCTCACAGCTCCTTGGTGTGACACATCAGTTCTCAGAATGCTGTTGGTAAGAGCAGCATGCTTGTGTGGGAGTCCAGCGCTCCCTTCTCTGAGAAGTAAGCATGGGACAGGCAAGCTTGAGGTCCTGAGTTCGCTGCCTGGCAGCACATGGACCAGAGTGCTGTCTGCTTCTTTGTCTCCACTATCGTACTTCATAAATGAGTAAATACATTTAGAGAGAGAGAGGAGAGGAGAGGCCAGAGTTACCACTTGCATTGCCAGGATCTGATTTTGGCCTTCATGCTGGAAAGTCTTAGCACTCCGTCCACCTTGTCAACTGCTCTACTCCCAGCCCCCACAATGGCAGACAGACAGACAGACAGACAGACAGGGAAGGCAGAGGCAGACACATGAGAGGTCGCAGCAGTGGAGCTCCCTGCCGTCATCAGGGCCAGGCTTGAACTTGGGTCGTGCGCAGGGCAACGCAGAGCACCATCGAGGGAGCTGTTTTACCAGACCGCGTCTTTTATTGGCTCAGGGCTGTTGACTGGGCTCGGTGTCGGCTCTAGGGATGCACCGCTCAGCGGTCGTTCCCCTCCACCCCGTTTTTTACTAGGTAGAACAGGTGGAAATTGAGAGGAGATGAAGAGATAAAGAGGGAGAACGAGTGACGCCTGCAGACCTGCTTCACTGCTCGTAAAGCAGACCCCTGCAGGCGGGCAGCTGGGACTTGAACCTGGGTCCTTGCGCTTGGTGATATGTGCACTTAGCTGGGTGTGCCACCACCAGGCCCCCTGTCTTTTATTCATTATTACTGTTCTTTGAATTTCATTAGAGAGAGAGAGAGAGAGACCAGAGCGCTGTTCAGCTCTGGTGTAACGCTGGTACCAGGGAGTGAACCTGAGACTATGAGGCCTAAGAAATGCAAGTGGGGGGGAGGGAGACAGAGCCAAGATGGTGACTTGGAAACAACACCTGGTGCGAGCCCCAGAAAGAAGCAGCTTACAACCTGGGGTTCTCTGGAGAGGCCACCAGGTTCCAGATGCTACCTTGATGCCGACCAGACTTCCCTGGGCAGACGACCCCACCAACGTGTCCTGGAGCTCCGCTTCCCCAGAGCCCTGCCCCACTAGGGAAAGAGAGAGACAGGCTAGGAGTATGGATCCACCTGCCAACGCCCATGTTCAGTGGGGAAGCAGTGACAGAAGCCAGACCTTCCACCTTCTGCATCCCACAGTGACCCTGGGTCCACGCTCCCAGAGGGATAAAGAATAGGAAAGCCATCAGGGGAGGGGATGGGACACGGAGTTCTGGTGGTGGGAACTGTGTGGAGTTGTGTCCCTCTTATCCTGTGGTTTTGTCAGTGTTTCCTTTTTATAAAAAAAGAAGAAAAGAAAGCAATGCAGGTGCACCACAGCTACTCGAATGGTGATTGCCTCAGCGCTGGTGTGCCCACTGCCCTGGGAGGGCACCTACTTCATACAAGACGGAGTGTGGTAGCCGGAGTAACCGGGCACCAAGGGGGATGAAGCGCCGTGGGGGTGTGCGTGCGTCTCCCGCCCCGCCGGCCCCGTTGGGAGATGCCTGGAGGGGGAACCCCCAGTCTGGCTGCAGGGTCAGAAGGTGGCGCGTTTTGCCACGCGAGCTGCCGGGCTTCGAGCCCTGGCACTACATGCGTGGGGCGTTCCAGTGCGGTGCTGTCTCTTCTCTTGTCCTAGTGCTTCTTTCACTGAAAAGAAAAGGGTGGTGGTGGTGCTGTGGTGGACAGCATAATGGTTTATGCAAAGAGCCTCTCATGCCCGAGGCTCCAGAGTTCCAGGTTTGGTTCCCCTCAACCACAAGCCAGAGCTGAGCGGGGCTCTGGTAAAAAAAAAAGAAGTTTCTTCGGTAGTGGTAGAACGGAGCAAGCGCCAGGATCCTAGCACTGCGGCAGATCGGTGCTCAGTGCACGGCCGCAGTGGACAGTGAGTGAAGCAGCAGGTCGCTGGGCGGCCGGAGGTGTGGGAGTAGCCGCGACCTCCCTGTGAGAGCTCCGGGGCTTTCACATCCTGCCGCTGTGCTCATTGCCGTTCGCGTGCTGATGGGCTCTGCGTGTAGGATTCCTGTCACTGTTTATTGGCTGTGCTTAATGTTATATTAAACAGTAATTCAAGTGCTATTCCACTTGTTGGGCATTTTAGGTTGGCAGTTTTTTACTGTTAATTTTTATCTATTTTAATGCGAATTTTGGTTTAACTCTCAAAATTTTTTTAAACATCTTTTCAGAGGCAAGAGAAAAAGAAGAAGAAATGAACAGAGAGAAAGAATTAAGAAGGCAAACTGAAGACGTTGAACCCACATCTTCAGGCTCCGGAGCAATCAGAGTCCGCACAGAATCAGCTTCCAGGTGCCACCTCCCGGACCACATCTCTCTTTTTTTTGCAAGTTCTTTAAAAAAATATTTATTATCTTTATTTTTTGATAGAGACAGTCAGAGGGGTAGGGGAGGTAGGGAGAGAGACAGAGAGACACCTGCAGCCCTGCTTCACCACTTGTAAAGCTCCCCCCTGCAGGTGGGGCCTGGGGGCTTGAGCCTGGTGCTTGCTCTCCCTGCGTCTGGCACGGCCAGTGTCCCTGTGCTGCGGGCAGGGCCACACAGCAGGCGTCCCCAGTAGCAGCAGAGTCAGGCGCGGCTGTCTCCCAGCTCCGAAACGCATCTGGCCGCTGTGGCCGCTGGCGTCTGCAGGGTGTGTGGATGTTCTCTGGAACGGCCTCGATGAGAGGCGTAATCGTCCTTGGGCGTTTTGGGGAGAAGTCAGTTAAGGGTTAGCATGATACTTCCTAGCGGAAGGTGCTTTAGAAGGCGGAAATACTGGGAGTCGGGCGGTGGCATGGCGGGTTAAGCGCAGGTGGCGCAAAGCGCAGGGACTGGCATCAGGATCCCGGTTCGAGCCCCCGGCTCCCCACCTGCAGGGGAGTCGCTTCCCAGGCGGTGAAGCAGGTCTGCAGGTTTCTGTCTTTCTCTCCCCCTCTCTGTCTTCCCCTCCTCTCTCCATTTCTCTCTGTCCTAGCCAACGACAATGACAACAGTAATATTAACAACAACCATAGACAGACGACAAGGGCAACAAAAAGGGAAAAATGGCCTCCAGGAGCAGTGGATTCGTAGTGCAGGCACCGAGCCCAGCAGTAACCCTGGAGGAAAAAAAAGAGAAAGAAAGGAAGGAAGAAACAAGTCAGAAATCCTGCACGTGGCATTTGAGCCACTCGGCACACTGGGGTGGGCACTGAGGAGCAGGGCGCTGCGGAAGAGGTGTGTGTGTCAGGAGCCCGGCAGAGCTGCCGTTAGCAGTGGCTGGATTCTAACGCTCCTCTCAGCTTTCTCACTCTCTCCCTCCTCCCCTCCCTCCCTCCCTTCTTTTCTTTCCTTCTCTCTCTTTTTTTCCAAGTCTGTTTTTATTAGGGGACTGAGTAAAAGTGAAAGGAGTGCTTTGAATCCTGGATGTTTAAAAACACACTGACGTTTGAAAAGAATTAATGTTTGGTGGTTTTGTATCTAATAATTCATCACTTTATCCCAGATTATTTTTTTTTCTTTTCTAGTGAGAAATACTGACTCTTGAGATAATTTCCCATAACCAAGATTATTGTCATTATATCCCGCTTGTCTCTCTCTGTCTCTCTCTGTCTCTCTCTGAGCCCTGCTCAGCTCTGGCTTATGGTGGTACAGGGCATTGAACCTGGCACCTTGGAGCTACAGGAAGGGAGTCTCTTCACATAAACATTATGTTATCATTTAAAAAATTTTCTATTTAAGTTTTCATTTATTAATTTTTTTAAATTTATTTCTTTATTGGGGAATTAATGTTTTACATTCAACAGTAAATACAAGAGTTTATACATGCATAACATTCCCCAGTTTCCCATTTAACAATACAACCCCCACTATGTCATTCAACATCCTTCATGTATTCTCCTGTATTCTCCCCACCCACCCACCCGAGTCTTTTACTTTGGTGCAATATGCCAATTCCATTTCAGGTTCTACTTCTGTTTAATTTTCTGATCTTGTTTTTCAACTTCTGCCTGAGAGTGAGATCATCCCATAGTCATCCTTCTGTTTCTGACTTATTTCACATAACATGATTTTGTCAAGGTCCATCCAAGATCGGCTGAAAACGGTGAAGTCACCATTTTTTACAGCTGAGTAGTATTCCACTGTGTATCTAGACCACAACTTGCTCAGCCACTCATCTGTTGTTGGACACCTGGGTTGCTTCCAGGTTTTGGCTATTACACATTGTGCTGCCAAGAACATATGTGTACACAGATCTTTTTGGATGTATGTGTTGGGTTCCTTAGGATCTATCCCCAGGAGAGGAATTGCAGGGTCATAGGGTAGGTCCATTTCTAGCCTTCTGAGAGTTCTCCAGACTGCTCTCCACAGAGGTTGGACCCATTGACGTTCCCACCAGCAGTGCAGGAGGGTTCCTTTGACCCCACAGCCTCTCCAGCATTTGCTGCTGTTACCTTTTCTGATGTGTGACATTCTCACAGGAGTGAAGTGATATCTCATTGTTGTACATTTATTTATTTAAAGCCTTCTTTTTACTATCTGTTAGTGAGAGAGGGACAGTCACTCTGCCATAATGGATGCCGGCATTTGAACTGCTGTCCTCGTGCCTGAGAGTCCAAGGCTCATCTCATGTGCTGTGGCATCCCCAGGACCTCTCACTTTAACCAGAGCCCTGCTCAGCCCTGGGAGCATTGTATGCTGGTGCAGGGGATTGAGTCTGGGACTTAAGAGCCTCAGCCAAGAAAGTCTTCGGCGTCATCACTATGTTGTCCTCTCTCTCTCTCTCTCTTTAAAATTATTTAAGATTTTGTATTTATTTGAGAGCCAGGCGGTGGTGCCCCTGCATAGGGTTCTGCACAGGGGTCCAGGCTCAAGTCCTGCTCCCCACCTGTAGGGGAAGCTTCATGAGCGGTAAAGCGGGTCTGTAAGTGTCCCTCTTTCTCTGTCCCTCTCTATCTCCCCCGCCCTCTCGATTTCTCTCTGTTCTGCCCAATAAAATGGAAAAAAAATGGCTGGCACTGAGCCTCAGAGATAACCCCTGGAGGCCAAAACTAACAAGCAAATAGAAATTACTGATTTTATTTTTATGAGAGAAAGAGATACTGAGAGAGAGAGAGAGAGAGAGAGAGAGAGAGAGAGAGAGAGAGGGAGAGAGACCAGAGCCCTGCCCAGCTCTGGCTTATGGTGGTGCTGGGGGTTGAACCTGGGACCTTGGATCCTCAGGCAGGAGAGTCTTGCCCCTCCTTTCTCCTCTGTTTTCCTTCTTGTGGAGGTAGTACTTTGTTTTCCTCCATAGCTGTGGTGCTCCTGACTTCTGCTAAGTGAACATGGTATGATGGGCTGTAGTGTGTAACTGCTGTAACCTTTCCCTCTGCCTTTACATACAGGTGACATAAACCGATTAAGGAGCTTTTGCACTTCTTTAAATCAAACAGTGCTGGAGGTACACATTTCATATTTAAATCACAATTCTAAAAACATTAAAGAAGCTTAGTTCTTCAAGGAAGAGCCAGGGTTTCCTGAGAAGTCAACACCGTGTGTTGATTCTCTGTTGGAGCAGAGCTGAGGGCTTTCCCCTTCCTTTCCCAGGGCCTCGAGCAGCAGTGACAGCGAGGACAGTTCTGGCTCCGACGACGCCGACGACGACGAGATGATCGGCCCTCCTTTACCTCAGGAGCTGACGGAGGACTCAGCTGGTCGCATGGAGGAAAGTGTGATTGGCCCTTTCCCTCCTCCTCACGAAGAAGTGGAGAGTGAAGATGAGGATGAGGACTCGGAAGAGGAGGAGGAGGTAAGTGTCTCTGGGAAGAAGGGTCCACTGACGTGATGAATCGTCTCAGACTTTGTTCTCCACAGCTGGCTGTGTGGGTGGGTGGTCTGCCCGCTCGCTGGCACACCTGTCCTTCCTGCCACCAGCCGACCAGCCCACGGGAGTCTGTAAAATCTCTGTAGCTGGCACGGAGGCTTGTGAGGCTGATGGGAACTGGGCAACAGAGGGGTGTCAGGGGGTGTCGGAGCAGGAAGGAATCCAAGTCATGATGCATGGTGCAGAGGGGAATGTCCTGGTCTGTGCGCAGGTGAGGGGACATGGTGCCGAGGGGAATGTCCTGGTCTGTGCACAGGTGAGGGGACATGGTGCAGAGGGGAATGTCCTGGTCTGTGCACAGGTGAGGGGACATGGTGCAGAGGGGAATGTCCTGGTCTGTGCACAGGTGAGGGGACATGGTGCAGAGGGGAATATCCTGACAGAGACAGAGGGGGAGAACGAGAGACACCTGCTGGCCTGCTTCACTCCCCTGCAGGTGGGGAGCCGGGGCCTGGAACTGGGATCCTTGAGTGGTCCTTGTGTGCCACACTGTGCGTGCTTAACCTGCTGCGCCACCACCAGGCCCCAGATTCTTTTTTTTAATTAGTAATTTAATATTGATTCACATGTTACCTGTCAACAGGGGCCGAACTCCACACTGTTCCTACTCCTAGAGCTCTGAATCCTCAGCCCTTCACTGCAGGCCACCGTGGCTCTCCCAAGGCTGCAGACGTGGGCTGACTGTCGTCTCCATAGCTGTCTGTCTCCATCTACACATATCAGCCCCCTTTTTCTCCATGTTCTGTCCTGTCTTCCCCTCCAAGTCACTCACAACCCTGTTACTCTATCTAAACGTTACATCTGTAAACAAAATAAGAAATTTCCCTTATTATTTAGCTTGTGATTATCCTTTTTTAATAATATTTTTTTAAATGACTTACCTTTGCACCCCTCCACTCTCCCTTACTGTTGTCTACAGTTGGCTTATGATTCATTTGTCATCATTCTGCTTACTGCAGGGCTCACTCCAGCATGTCTGATGTGTATCTAAGCCCAGACCCCACCAATTCTTAACTGCTGACAAAGCTACCTGTGCTTTATGTTGGCAATGATAAAACCTTTTTTTTTTTTTTTTCCTTTTTTTTTAACCTGAGTACTGTTCAGCTCTGGCTTATGGTGGTATGGGGGATTGAACCTGGGACCTTGGAGCTGCAGACATGAGAGTCTCTTTGTATCACCATTGTGCTATCCACTCTGCCAGTAATGATAACAAAATTTTTAATTATCTTTATTTATTTGATAGAGACAGCCAGAAATTGAGAGAGAAGGGGGGGTATAGTAAGAGAGAGAGAGAGAGACGGAGAAACACCTACTGCACTGCCACACCACTTGTGAAGCTTACCCCCTGCAGGTGGGGACTGGGGGCTCGAACCCAGGCCCGTGTGCACTATAACATGTGCGCTTAACCAGGTGCGCCACCACCTGGCCCCTAATGATAACAATTTTAATGCTCCTTTCTTATCCGTTCAGTTTCTTAAAATTCTGCCTACCTTTAAGGGCCATTTCCGATATGATTTCCACCAAGAATCGGTCCACATGGCTTCCCCCGAGTGACCTCAAACTATTTTCCTTGTGACATCCTGTGCTTCACTCCTCTGCATCCTCTGTTCAGCTGTACGCGGTCACCTCAGGTGTAGGGCTGGCTCGCGAATGCTGCTGTGCTCCAGTCCTTCTCACCTCCCTCCCCTTCCTCTTCAGATAGAAACAGAAAGTCCAAGACAGAGAGAGAGAGAAGGGTGTGGGGAGAGAGAGAGAGAGAGAGACCATAGCACTTCAGGGCATTGGAGGCTGGGCTTGAACCTGGGTCACAGATGTGGCAGCTAAGGTGACTTTGTTTTACTGCCACCAAGGTTACTGTTGGGAGCTCACTGTGTGCATGGCAAATCCACCACTCCAGGGAACCCTTTTTTTTTTCCCCCTCCCTTCCTCCCTCCCTCCCTCCCTCCCTTCCTTCCTTCCTTCCTTCCTTCCTTCCTTCCTTCCTTCCTTCCTTCCTTCCTTCCTTCCTTCCTTCCCAGAGGGATGCTGAGGGAGAAAGACACACTGGCAGCTCTGCTTCCCTGCTTGTGTAGTTTCTCTTGCCACTGTATGTGGGACCAGGCTTGAGCCCAGGGCCTCACCAAATGCACGAGCACCTGGCTCCTAGCGGCTGTCTCATCAGAGCACGAGAGAGACTGCAGCACGGTGCTTGGCAGCCCTCACCAGGCCTTTAGATGGCATGTCACCTGATTGCCATTAAAATCCTCTTTATTGGGAGTCGGGCTGTAGCGCAGCGGGTTAGGCGCAGGTGGCGCAAAGCACAAGGACCGGCATAAGGATCCCAGTTCGAACCCCGGCTCCCCACCTGCAGGGGAGTCGCTTCACAGGCGGTGAAGCCGGTCTGCAGGTGTCTATCTTTCTCTCCTCCTCTCTGTCTGCCCCTCCTCTCTCCATTTCTCTCTGTCCTATACAACAACAACATCAACAATAATAACTACAACAATAAAACAACAAGGGCAACAAAAGGGAATAAATAAATTAAATAAATATTTTTAAAAAATCCTCTTTATTTATTTATTGGATACAGATAGCCAGAAGTTAAGAGGGGAGAGGGAGGGAGGGAGAGAGAGAGGCAGAGAGACACCTGCAGCCCGGCTTCACCATGCAAAGCTTTCCTCCTGCAGGTGGGGACCGGGAGCTTGAACCCGGGTCCTTGCTCACTGTGACGTGCGCTCAACCAGGTACGCCAGCACCCAGCCGCTCACATCCCTCTAGGTCCCGCTTTCTAGTCATTCTGCGTGTCCACTCGTGCCGTCTGCAGCGGGATAGAGCAATTGTTGGAGATGAAATGCAGATGAGAACCGTCTGTAAATGTGAACTTTCCCAAACTGCATCTGTTAAGCAACTAGAATTATTTGGTCCTCAAGGTTTATTCTGATGTTTATAAAAATTGTTTTTTACATGTTCTATTGTGATTTAAGGCACGTATTTATTTTCACGTGAAAACTTGTGTGAGAGAGGCTGGGAGGAGGTCAGAGCTCTGCTCAGCTGTGACTTAACGCTTTACTGGACGAAGGCCCTGGGATCTCTGAAACTTGAGGCTTGAAAATCTGGTCCCGTCCTGCTGAGCTGTCTCCCCAGTGCTATTTTTATCATTCTTCTTTGTCGACAAAATTCAGGTGACCAGAGTCGGTGGAGGAGGAGAGAAACCGTTTGCAGACTCTCTTTTGGCGCCTGGTCCCATTTCTTCTTTTCGGTGGAGGGGCTGTGCAGAGCTGCATGGAGACTTGAGGGGGACTGAGGGTCTCCAGCCCCCGTACTGTTGCTCCCCGTTCTCCAGAAAGCTGACGCCTGCCCTTTCCTGGTGTCTTCGGGGCTAGACGCCACAGGGTTCGGGTAGTGGGCTCCTGCGCCCGGCTCCGTGGCTGCCCACCACTGGGCTTCTCAGCCCCTGGCCTTGGTCAGTGCCAGCCAGCTGTAGCAGTCAGTCTCTCTCCCTCACGCGCGGGGAAAGACTGAAGAATTCAAAGTGGAGAAGACTCGTCGTTGTTCCCAGCAGCTGGTGGGGGGAGTGGAGTTTGTATGAGAGTGATGTGAGGCTTTGCGGAAACGGGGCACCCTCAACACCACTGAGTGTCACCACTGTCATTATGATCAGTATCTGAGCAACAACCTTTTTTTTTAAAAAAGATTTTGTATATTAATGAGGAAGATAGGAGGAGAGAGAAAAAACCAGACATTACTCTGGCACCTGTGCTGCTGGGGATCGAACTTGGGACCTCATGCTTGAGAGCCCGAAGCCTTATCACTGCACCGCCTCCCGGACCATGTGACAGCCATGTTTATTTGTGTAGCTGACTGGAAGAATTTGTTATTACTATTTATTTATTTATTTATTTATTTATCTATTTATTTATTCATTCATTCATTCATTTATTTATTTTACTCGAGCATTGCTCAACTCTGGCTTATGGGCGTGCTAGGGACCTTTGGTGCCCCAGTCTCACTGTGTAACCATGACGCTTTCATCCCAGCCCAAGAAAATATATTTATTTATTTGTCACCAGTGTTGTTGCTGGGGCTTGATGTGGACACTACTAATCCACTATTCTTGACAGCCATCCCCCCTTTTTTCCTTCTAATTTTTACTGCACAGGACAGAGAGAAACTGATAGAGAGAGGAAGAGAGACACCTCATGAAGCATCCCCCCTGCAAGTGGGGGCCGGGGGCTTGAACCCAGGCCCTTGAGCTTGGTAATATGTGCACTTAACTGGGCTTGCCACCACCCGGCCCTCGGCCCTCGGAAAATGTTTCTTCAAAAAGATGGTGAGGAAGAGTGATGGTTTTGGCTGCAGGAGAAAACCAGTGCCTTCCAGAATGAAGCAGCTGGAATACACAGCCAGGATTCTGTCAGCAGGGGCTGCTGGGAGCTCCACCCCCACCCTGCAGGCCCCTTCTCCAGACTGCTCCTGTGTGACGGCCGTCATTCTCCAGGGCGGCACCAGGGGGCAGCAGAGACCCTTTGGCTTTTTGAAGACTCCAACTGTCATCAGTCTACAGTGGAAGAGGAAAAAAGATTATTGTTAATTAATTAGTTTATTAGATAGAAACGGTGTGAAATTGAGAGGGGAAGAGACAGAAAGACACCTGTAGCCCTGCTTCACTACTCATGAAGCTTTCCCCTGCAAGTGGGAACAAGGGGCTTGAACCCGGGTCCTTGTGCACTGCAGTGTGTGCACTCAGCCAGGTGTGCCACCGATTGGTCCCCTTAGAGATTATATTTTAATTAAAAATTTCATATGGAAATGGAGATAGAGGTAAAGACCACAATGCCTCCAGTGTGGTGGGGGGTGGACTCTCCCACAGCACAGAGGAAAAAGATTCTTATGAGCAGCATTTTCTGCCAGCTGGAACGAGAGGTCTAGGTTTGGGATCAGTGATGAAATATTTCTTTTGAAGACATGCAGAAAAAAAAAACTCATATATTTGTGACTGAAGAAGTCTATTTAAAGTTTAATCAAAACCCAAGCTCTAAAAATGTGTGTCACTCTCACAAGATGCTGGGGATGGAATCTGGTCTAACTCCGATGGTCTAGCCTCTGCCATTTCCAGGCCACCATGATCCAAATGTAAAGCCCCATCATGTCAGGTCCCCCATCCTGGTTGTTTTCCTGTTCCTAAAGCCCCCAGTCTTTCTGTCAGTCGCTAGCAGAGCTAAGTGCCTCGCCTGCCTCTAGGGCCCTGTGTGCCTTTGCCTCTGCAAATCTCTGTGACTTCAGCCTCCTCCTGGCTCGCTCACAGCTGCCACGGTGACCTTTCTTTGAACAGCGATGCTTGTTCCCTCACAGAGCCTGTCTGTTTACTCCTTTTCCCTCGTTCTGGTTTCTCTTTGTGCTGTTTGCAAGGAGATTGAGGGCAGGTGCACTGCTTCTGCGTATATTATATTCAGACCGTCACAGGACCTGCTCGAGCTCCAGGGACCTCGATTTGACCCCCACTCCATTCCTCTGCCGTGTGACGCTGACCAGCGGGCGTTCGCAGGCCATTGCTTCTTCCTCACAGTGATCTGGATCCCAGGAGGAGAGCCACTTGATTTCTTCAACTATTGCATCCTGGACTGGCACACACACAGCTGCTCAAAGGCTGTTTCCTGGGTGGATAGCCGTCCTTGGCTGTGTAGTTTACTGGGTAGTATGGAAGACATTATTAGTCCGTCCTTTGGATTACTATTATTTACTTGTTTTTACCTCCAGGGTTATCTCTGGGGCTTGGTGCCTGCACTACGAACCCACTGCTCCTAGAGGCCATTTTTCCATTTTATTGGACAGAACAGAGAGAAATTGAGAGAGGAGGGGGAGATAGAGAGGGAGAGAGATAGAGAGATATCTGCAGACCTGCTTCACCACTTGTGAAGCTTCCTCCCTGCAGGTGGGGACCCGGGGCTTGAATTCTGGTTCTGGAAGGGCTCCTTGCATTTAGTTCTATGTGCGTTTAACCCGGTGCACCACTGCCCAGCCCCTCATTATTATTTATTATAGCACAGCTGAGCTCTGGCTTACTGTGGTGCAGGGGACTGAACCTGGGACCTTGAACCCTCAAGCACGAGAGTCTGCTTGTATGAGCATTGCGCTGTCTCCCCTTCCTGTAGTATCTCATTTCCTATTGGTGATCACTGATAAATGCCTTGAGTATCCTAAGATTAGGAGCCATGGGGGAAATGAAGACCTTGAATTTATTTTTTATTTCTTGATTTAGTTTCCCTTTTGTTGCCCTTGTTGTTTTTTATTGTTGTTGTAGTTTTTGTTATTGTTGTCATTGATGTCGTTGTTGTTGGAGAGGGCAGAGAGAAATGGAGAGAGGAGGGGAAGACAGAGAGGGGGAGAGAAAGACAGACACCTGCAGACCTGCTTCACCGCCTGTGAATCGGGACCCTTAACGCCAACCCTTGTGCTTCACGCCACATGCGCTTAACCCGTTGCACTACCTCCCGACTCCCGAAGACCTTGAATTTTTCAAAGAAAACAAGCCTGTTAATAATCTTAATAACCCAGTTAAGTACACATAGTACTAAGTGCAAGGAACTGGGTCGAGCCCCTGCTCCTCACCTGTGGGAAGAATGAAACAGGTCTGCATGTGTCTCTTTGTCTTTCTCCCTCTCTATCTTCCCCATCTCTCTCAATTTCTCTCTGTTCTTTTGAATAAAATTTAAAAAGAAAGAAGGAAAGAAAGGGAGAAGGAAAGAAACAAAGAAAGAAAGGAAGAAAGAAAGAAAGAAAGGAAGAAAGAAAGACTGGCTGCCGGGAGGGTTGGTTCATAGTAAGCTGTCCATCTCCTAGTTTACTTGGTACGTTTGAAAGCACAAATCTTGTCAAACTACTTAACATGGTCCAGAGTTTAAGTTTCACATTTTTATCATTTTACAGATGGGATTCATAACTAACTCTCTGGATTAATTTTTATAATGTACACACTCTTAAATACTCTTCTTTTTTTCTACCCAGTAACTTAAATTCTAGCCAGTCCACAATATTTGCAGTTCAGAAAGTATCAGAATTCATTTTGTTCTCTCCTAGGTCCCAGGAAACTTTATTTTTTCAAAAACATCTGAAATACCTGTTAATGTTTTTCCTCCCGAATCATTTTATTGTCATCTTCTGGTTCCTTGGAAGGACATTTAGTTCTGAACACGCTTATGTTCTGTCTCAGCACCTGAAATATCTTAGGTTTCTTATTTTATTATTATTATGTTGCTTTATTAGAGCAGCCTTGGTCTTTTGCTCCCTTCTTCCTTTCTACCTACCTACCTTCCTTTCTCTCTTCCTTCCTTTCTTCCTTCCTTCCTTCCTTCCTTCCTTCCTTTCTTTCTTTCTTTCTTTCTTTCTTTCTTTCTTTCTTTCTTTCTTTCTTTCTTTCTTTCTTTCTTAGAAAGAGAGGGACAGAGAATCAGAGCATCACTCTAGCACTCTTGGTGCCAGAGACTGAATTTGGAACCTCATACTTCTGAGTCCCTGCCTTGTCCACTGCCCTACCTGGACCACTGCTGCCTTCTTTCTTTCTTTTTTTTCATAAGATAGAGACAGACAGACAGACAGACATAGAGTGAAGGAGACCACAGCTCAGGCTCTTGCACTTGGCATAGCTGCACTGCGTCCCAGCCCCGGGGAGCCAGGTCACTGGCCCTGCTACTTTTTTATCTCTAAGTGTAGCTGACGGCAGGGGCCGTGCACTCAAATCCTGAGTGATTTTTGGTCCGTGAGGGTGTGATTGAGGGTGTGATTGTGGTCGAATGCGTCCATGAGTTAACGTGAAGCCAGTCTTACAGGGTCTCCAAAGTAATGTCCGGAGACTGTGGTTCTGGTTGCTGTGCTGCTGCACTGACCACTGTTTCCAGCATGGCTTCTGGGAGGCAGCAGGCAGGAGGCAGCAGGCAGCACTTTGTTCTGCACGCCTGCTGGGCAGCCCCCACTCTCCTCAGAGTCCCTTGCCGCTTTGTGGTATGTCTTTGTCGCCAGACACTTTCTGTTACAACTTACAGTGTCATGCAGACACTACGTAAGCTTAGACAACTTTGCCCCAGAAAGGTTTTCTTTTCTTGATGTGCAAGTATTTTGAAAACCTGCAAGAACGGACATCAGATGGAATTGCTCACATGAGTTCCAGATATGTTTGCGATCACTGTCGTTACTGGAAGTAAACTAAAGAGCCTGGGAAATAACCCTTTGGTTGGCATTTTAAACCAAACCCCAACAAAAACTGGTATCTTTTCCTTCTTGCATTAAGACTGCAGCTCTTGTTATGAATTCTGTAATAAATGCCTCTATTGAAGTCTTGTCGTTTATGATGTCCCCTGGCAAGAAAATCTTGAAAATATTTCACTGTTACAGCAAATTTCACACTAAGCCATATTTCAAAAAGTCGTTAGTAAAAAAGTTCTGGAAACAGAACAGTCACCGTCAAGTTAAATGTCTTCAAAAGATGGGTCACTACCATTTTAGATTATTCCGTTGTGCCGATTACTTGGGCCTTTTATGAGCTATATCCTACATGATTTCCAGTAAAACTTTGATTTTTAATGTAAACAGCATTTGTCTAAACATTTGATTTGCTCCTAATGTAAACACTAAGTTGTTCTGTGTTTCTGTAAGATTTTTCTTTAAATGTCAGAAGTCTGTATATAGTAGGCACTTTCTGTATTGCACTTAATGAAATAATTCTTATCTTTCTTTTTCTTCTTGTGACAGTGTTTCTGTTTCCTGAATGATGTGAAAGTAATTACTCAGCACAGACATGAGATCTTTTGTCCTGGTTCTTAGGAGAATATTTGTACTTAGCACTTGTACATGGATTTCTCTCTCTACCTCTCTTGCAGTCGTTTGATCACTTAAAATTCAGACGGGGTTTTGTGTTTGTTGTGGAGAATTAGCCCTGCCCCCCCATCACCACTAAGATCTAGTCTGTGTCTGTTTTGGGCTTTGTGCATCTCTCTCCTTCACTAGACGGAGTTTGCGGCAGGGCTGCAGTCTGCCCTCCTTGAGTCCAGATGGATACTTTGAGGAATGACTGTCAGGAGAACTGGCTCCTGTGAAGCCAGGCGTCTCTCTCTCTCTCTCTCTCTCTCTCCTCTCCCACTTCTCTCTCAATTTTTCTCTGTCTAGTCTAATAAATAATAATAACATTTTTTTCCCTCTAGGGTTATCACTGAAGCTCGGTGCCAGCACTATGAAACCACTGCTTCTGGAGGCCATTTTTCCATTTTGTTGGACAGGACAGAGAGAAACAGAGAGAGGAGGGGGAGATAGAGAGAAAGGGACACCTGCAGACCTGCTTTACCGCTTGTGAAGCGTCCCTGCTGCAGGTGGGGAACGGGGGCTCGAACTCTGGTCCTTGAGTGGATCCTTGCGCTTAGTGCTATGTGTGCTTAACTGGGTGCACTGCCTCCTGCCCCCCAAAACCTAATTTTGTTTTTTATTGCAGGGTTGATGCCCTACAATGCAGTCATTTACGTAGTACATGAATTTCTTTTCTTTATTTTTAAAATGTCTTTATTGGGGTATTAATGTTTTACAATGACAGTAAATACAATAGTTTGCACATGCATAACATTTCCCAGTTTCCCACATAACAATACAGCCCTCACTAGGTCCTCTGTCATCCTTTTCCAGGATCTAGTACATGAATTTCTGCTACTTACAGATGTCGTTGCTGAGGGAGCAGTGACCTGTGCAGTTAAATGTAGGTGTGGCCCAGATTTCACTTGCTTGACATTCAGTGATCTGGAGTTTGTGTGGGAATGTTGGAATTGCTGAAGGAATGAGGAGCCTTTCCCAAAATGTTGGAAACTGTACTGTAGCACCTTTCATGGAAGCAGATTCCACAGCCTCTGACAGGCTGTGCACTGCTGTGGTGCAGATTACTGTTACCTGTTCAGCGCTTTCTCGGCTCTTTAATGGAAGCAGATTCCGCAGCCTCTGACAGGCTGTGCACTGCTGCGGTGCAGATTACTGTTAACCTGTTCAGCGCTTTCTCGGCTCTTTAATGGAAGCAGATTCCGCAGCCTCTGACAGGCTGTGCACTGCTGCGGTGCAGATTACTGTTACCTGTTCAGCGCTTTCTCGGCTCTTTAATGGAAGCAGATTCCGCAGCCTCTGACAGGCTGTGCACTGCTGCGGTGCAGATTACTGTTACCTGTTCAGCGCTTTCTCGGCTCTTTAATGGAAGCAGATTCCGCAGCCTCTGACAGGCTGTGCACAGATTACTGCACCTGTTCAGCGCTTTCTCAGCTCTTCGTTTTATTTATTGGATAGAGACAGAGAAACTGAGAGGGGTGGGGAGTACAGAAGGAGATAGTGAGACCCCTGTGTACTGCTTCAGCACTCGTGAAGCTTTCTTCCTGCAAGTGGGGACCAGGGCCTTGAACCCTGGTCCTTGTGCACTGCAGCACATGTGCTGAACTGGGTGAGCCCCCAGCCGACTCCCACTCTCCTGATTCTTAATCTTCACTGGCCTGTGGTGGTGGTAGTCTACAGCTGACTTTCTGCTACCAACAGTGAAAATAAAACCATCACTTCTCTGTACATTGCACCTTAAACTCCTCTTAGGACTGGGCTGTATTTACGTGGCCTTCAAAAGGTTTTTATTTAAAATCTCTAGTTATTCCTTATTGCCTCTTACTGGCCTGACCTGCTCTTCTTCATAGACATAAAAACTAATGCTTGAAGGTAAATCAGAATCACAGCCAGTGTAGTCCACAAGGCGACACTGGCTGTTACTTCATTGTGACACCTGGTGTTTGTCTGCCACACAGCAGTTGTTTTGTGGGTTGGGATTCCAAAGATGAGAGATACATGTGAGAAGTTTAGCTAGGGAGTGAGAAAAGCGGACAGTTCCCATACAGTTTCCAGTGCCAAGGTAGAGAGAAGTCAAGCTCTCGCTGTGGGAGTATATTTAGTTTTTATTATTATTCTTATTACCAGAGCCCTGCTCAGCTCTAGCTTATGGTAGTGCTGGGAGTTGAACCTGGGACTTCAGAGCCTCAGGCAGGAGAGTCTCTTTGCAGAACCATGATGCTATCTACCCTGCCCCACCTGAGAGTCGTTTAACCCAGAGTTTGAAACGTTGGGAGCTCATTCCTGGAGCGGAGCTCGTTCCTGGAGCGGATCCTGTCTTAACTGAGCCGTGAAGGATGAGTAGGGATCTGCTAGGTAAAGAGGAAGAAGCATCTGGAAACAGACTAAGATGATATGATCACGAACTAGAGGGAAGCATCAGAGTGAGTGCCTGTCAGTTCTTGCATACTGGGCATCAGACTCCTAGGAACCTGAAAGTGTGGACATCATGTTAAGGCCACTGTGGGATTCTGGTGGCATTCACTGAACAGTAAGCTCTGTCTTTGGGGTGTGGATCCACTGCCAACACCCATGTCCAGCGGAGAAGCAATGACAGAAGCCAGACCTCCCACCTTCTGCTCCCCATACAGAATTTGGGTCCATGCTCCCAGAGGGATAAAGAACAGGGAAGCTTGGGGGCCGGGCGGTAGTGTTGCAGGTTAAACGCAGGTGGTGCAAAGTACAAAGACAGACATAAGGATCCCAGTTCGAGCCCCCGGCTCCCTACCTGCAGGGGAGTCACTTCACAGGCGGTGAAGCAGGTCTGCAGGTGTCTGTCTTTCTCTCCTCCTCTGTCTTCCCCTCCTCTCTCCATTTCTCTCTGTCCTATCTACAACAACAACAATAATGACCACAACAAGGCAACAAAAGGGAGAAAAAATGGCCTGTAGGAGCAGTGGATTCATGGTGCAGGCACTGAGCCCCAGCAATAATCCTGGAGACAAAAAAACCAACTGTGTGGAATTGTACCCCTGTTATTTTGCAGTCTTGTCGGTCATTATTAAATCACTAACAATAAAAACGGACTCTACCTTCCTCCTTCCCTCCCTCCATCCTTCTCTCTCTCTCCAGCAGGGCTTCACTGATGTTGCTTGTCTGTCTGACCCCACTGCTCCCGGAGGGCTCTTGCCTTCTCTGACGAGGGGTGAGGTAGAGAGGGAGAGAGAGACACAGAGGAGCTCGTGAAACTTCCTCTTTCCATGGGACGCCCGTAGGGTAGTTGGGGGACTTGAACTCAAGTCCTCACGGAGGGTAAAGTCTCTGCTCTGTAGGGTGAGCTGTTGCCTAGCCAGCTAGGTGGGGCAGTCGCTCTCCTGTTAGCAAACGAAGAAACTTTACCGCTGGAAGCCTGGCCGTGCTTCCTGGAGTTCCCACTAGACCCACAGCTTGACGTGTGCAAGAGCGCTGCGTGCGGCTTCTCTGTGTCCTAGGAAGCGGTCTCTCATGTGCAGTGAGCAGAAGCAGTTCCCTTTCCTGAGGACGGTCGCGGCAGGGGTAATGAGCGACAGAGCTTTGCTTTCAAACCTGAGCGTCTCTGGCTCTTTGTCTGTACTGCTCCTCCCCAAAATGAGTATTTTTCATGTGAAGGGAGAAGCTAAACATTTATGCTGTCGAAGCTCAGGTGTGCAGTTTAAGTTCTGAAAAGTCCCCTGGGGGCATTTGTATTTATTAATAAGTGTTTATTAAGAGCTCTTAAGTACCAAAAACCATGCTCTGTGTTTGGAATGAGGTGATTAGTATCAACGTGGCAGAGATAGAAGGGCAGGGTGGGGGAGAGAGCATAATGGTTCTGCAAAGAGACTCTCATGCCTGAGGCTCCAAAGTCCCAGGTTCAGTTCCCCTGCACCACCTCAAGCCAGAGCTAGCAGGGCTCTGGTAAAGAGAGACAGAGACAGAGTGGATGGCAAACGAGAGTAGAGACATCACATAAACTCCGTAGGGCAGAAGACTTGCTTCAAAGGAAAACATAGCGACGCAGGCAAGACAGGTGACCTTGGAGGTACTTTGGATGTGGGAGCTGTCGGTACTGTGTGTTGTATGTGCTGACAAGAGTGAGCCGTGGCAGAGCTGGTGATCAGAGATCTTAACGGGAAAGGGATAAAGGGCCAGAGTCTGTTAGGTTACACGTTTAATCAAGTAGATTCAAGGACGATCTTTGCGTGCATCTGCTATTTTTTTTCATTATTTATTTTATTTTTTTCAGAACAGAGATTGAGAGGGAAGGGGGACATGGAGAGGGAACGAGAAAGAGACACCTGCATCCTTGCTTCACCACTAGTGATGCTTCCCTCCTGCAGGTGGGGACCGGGGGCTCGAACACTGGTCCTTGTGGATTCTTACACACGTGCTGTAAGATTCTTACACAGGTGCCCCGCCACCTGGCTCCTTTGTGCGGCTTTTTAACGACCACAGGATTTCAGTAATATCACCCTGCTCTCCGGCGATGGGCACGTCTAGGTGATCTTTGCGACCTCTTGTGCCTGCCTTTTGCATCCACCTTCTCTCCACCAGTTTTTCTGCCCGTCCCCAAGCCTATTGGAGGGTGTGTTTGTTGAGACCTTACCTAGCATCTGCGATAACAGCACTATGAGAACTACTCATGCGCTCGCTGAATCAGAGAGTGAGTTCTTTATTTTGAGCTCTCAGTTGTTTGTTGTTTTTATAAGCTCTGAAGAATTAAAATCTGTATACCTATTATGGGGTCAGTTTGCCTTGTCGGTCACAAATCAGACACATAGTGTCTTTCTAGGTTTCCCCTTGGTTCCAGTGAAAATTCTTTAAATATCTCAGATGCTCAGAGAAGCTTTTGGTTTCCACAGTGTTTCCTAGATTTATCTCCTTAGAGGTCTAACATAGACTCATTGCCAACTCAGTGAGGCTAAGTATAGCTTACCTCGAAGAGTGTAAATGAAATATCCTTGTCCTTTTAATGTTTGCTGACTAAGTTTTGCATTAAAAAGCGGTGACGCAATTAATTTATTAAAATTTTTCTGTGACATGGAATACAGTACCTCAGATAACCAACCCTCTGTTATTCAGTGATAACATTTGTTTTGTTTTTGTTTTTCCTAGAGCCCTGTCCAAAAAATTCCTGACTCACATGAAATTACACTAAGGCATGGCACAAAAACGGTAAGTTTGGAAAATTGTGATTATTTTCTCTCAACAAGTCTCTTGGGAAAAGTGAATGGTATGCGTTCATATTAAAGCTGATTATGCAACCAAGCGATACCACAAAAGCGATAAACATTAATGGAAGTGGATTACTTTTCTGTTCAGTCCAAATAACCACTGATTTTCATTTAATGTAGAAGCAGTTATTGCCATTGTTATTGTTGGCTTCTAAACCTCTTTTACTTTGATAAAGGAAAACCACAAATAACAGAAAGAAATGCAGTCCCTGCACAGTTTCTTTTATGCTGTGGGGCAATCTCCCACTGCCCTTCAGTCTCTTTCTGTGCCAGTGAAAGATTCAGTTCATTTTTCAGATAAATGCTGAGATAAGAAATAGTCACTATGTTTGTTTTATGATTATATTTTTTAGACACACATATTTTTGTTACTTAAAGATGAATAAAATACAATTTTTGAGATGTAAAAGGAAACCACTACTGTAATCACTAAGAAGTGGTGGATGAATAAATGAAACCTACTTATGATGAATGAAAGGATACAATCATTTCCTTTTCCTTTTTCAATGAAGCTACCTCTCTCTAGATGTCCAACATATAAAGAAGTAAAAGAAAGAGAGAAAACAGTAACAGAAATAGATCCAGGGGCCAGGCAGTGGTGTACCCGGAAGAGTGCACACGTTACCATGGGCAGGGCTCAGGTTCAAGGCTCTGATCCCCACCTGCAGGAGGGGAGCTTCACGAGTGGTGAAGCAGTGCTGCGGGTGTCTCTCTCTCTCTCTCTCTCTCTCTCTCTTCCTCTGGTTGTGCCCTTCCCCTCTCTGTCCTATAAAAAAAAGCAAACAAAAGAACTAGATCCTGAAATCACACAAAAGATAGAATTAACAGACAACATGTTAACATACTGAGCTTTCTCCCACTGAAGTTTTTCCTTTTGAAAGATGGTCTCAGTTGAACACATCTGTGCTGTGGAGCCGGGGCCGTGTACACGCGACCGTGCCTGAGGACCCAGGTCCAGCCCTGCCCCCTCTAAGAAGGGAGCGTCACCAGGGGCAGCCGTGCTGCAGCTCTTGCTCCTTCTCCCTGGCTCTCCCTCTGGCTTCTTCTCTTACCTTCTGCTGTTTTTTTTTTTGTTTTTTTATCTCCAGGGTTATTGCCGGGGCTCGGTGCCTGCACCATGAATCCACTGCTCCTGGAGGCCATTTTTTTCCCTTTTGTTGCCCTTTTTTTTTTTTTTAATCATTGTTGTGGTTATTGTTGTTGCTGTCGTTGTGGGATAGGACAGAGAGAAATGGAGAGAGGAGGGGAAGACAGAGAGGGGGAGAGAAAGACAGACACCTGCAGACCTGCTTCACCGCCTGGGAAGCGACTCCCCTGCAGGTGGGCAGTCAAGGCTTGAACCGGGATCCTTACGCCGGTCCTTGTGCTTCGCACCATGTGCACTTAACCCGCTGCGCCACCGCCTGACTCCCCATTGTTATTTTTAATGAAGTGAACGATCGTTTTTTCCTTCCAGGCTTATTGCTGTGGCTCAGTTCCCGCACTGTCACTCCGCTGCTCGCTGTGGCTCAGTTCCCGCACTGTCACTCCGCTGCTCGCAGTGGTGGCTGCTGGTGGAGCTTTTTTCTTTTCCTATTTTCCCCCTTTTCTTTATTATGATAGAGACAGAAATACAGAAGGAGAGAGGCGGGAGAAAGACACCTGTAGAATTTCTCCCTGCTCATAAAGCTTCCCCTCCAGGTGGGGCTGGGGGCTTGAACCTGGGTCCTCGAGCCTGGCAACTTGTGTGCCTTCTTTCCTGTGTTTCCAAGGCCCAGCCCTGAATAATCAATATTTTTAAATGTCTTTGTTATTTATTTTTTAGAGAGAGGGATAAACTGAAAAGTGAGGGGGAGAAAGAAAGGGAGAGAGACAGACAACCTGCAGCCATGCTTCACCACTCTCAGAGCTTTCCCCCTGTAGGTGGGGACCGGGGGCTCGAACCCGGGTCCTTGCACACTTATTACATGTGCGCTCAACCAGGTGCGCCCCCACCCGGCCCCGTGAAAGGTCTTCCTAACCAAACACAAAAACTGTTTTCTTAGAAGTTCACTTCCATCAGATTGTCGACACTGTAACTATCAGGCTGCTGGGAAAGCCGTGGCGCACATCTGCATAGAAGTCGGAGACCTACGCGGCGGCTATTCCGACAGCCCCACACTTTTTACTGAATCAGATTCTCTTTATTTGGAACTCTGTAGAGTTCTGTTAGTTTTCATGTTGACAAGCAAAGAAAATGTCAGTATTTAAAAGGAAACGCTCTTATCGTTTGATCTGGGATTCTGTAACAGTACCATGACGTCACATATGCTTTAAATAGTCTTATGGGGACCAGGTGGTGGCATGCCTGGCTAAGCCCTCACATCACAGTGCTCAAGGACCCAAGTTCAAGCCCCTGATCCCCGCCTGCAGGGGGAAAGCTTCACAAGTGTGAAGCAGGGCTGCAGGTGTCTCTCTGTCTCTCTAACTCTGTCTCCCCTCCCCTTCTCAATTTCTCTCTGTCTCTACCCAATAATAAATAAATAAATAAATAAAACTTAAAAAATAGTCATATATTTTCAAGTTAAATTTTATTTTTGTAAGAAATAGGACTGGGGGGCCAGGTGGTGACACAGCCGGTAAAAGCGTACACATTACCAAGCACCAGGACCCCGGCTCGAGCCCCTGCTCCCAACTGCAGGGGTACATTTCATGTTGAAGCAGGTCTGCAGGGGTCTGTCTTTCTCTCCCCTTCTCTGTCTTCCCCTCCTCTCTCCATTTCTCTCTGTCCTGTCCGACAACGACGACATCAACAACAACATTAACTATAACAATATAACAACAAGGGCAGCAAAAAGGAATAAATAAATATTAAAAAAATCTTTTTTAAAAAAAACCCATAGGGTTGGGCACTGTAGAACCTTAGGGATGAAAGTCTTTCTTTCAATATTTGATTGATTTGTTTATGGATGGAGACAGAGAAGTGGAGAAGGAAGGGGAGGTGGGGAGACACCTTAGCCCTGCTCCTGTCACGTGTACGTTCTGTCACTACACCTGCCTGACACCCGCGTCTGTATCGTGTGAGGTGCTGACCGCACTGCTCTGAGTACATAAGTTGGAGCACCGTGGTGGTGAGAGGAGATTCAGTGTTCTCCCTTCATTTCTCAGGAAGTAGTAGTGCTTTTGTAAATGATGCCAGAGAAGGCTCTGTGCCAGTGCCTGGAAGCCGGGACTGTCGACACGGTTTGGCTTAGATAAAGGGATGGGGGCTGGGCGGGGTGCAGCTGCTTGAGCGCACACATCACAGTGCACGAGGACCGGGGTTCAAGTCCCTGGTCCCCACCTGAAAGGGGGAAGCTGCATGAGAGGTGGTGAAGCAGGGCTGTAGACATCTCTCTGCCTATCTTCCCCTCTTCTTCAACTTCTCTCTGCCTCGCCTCAATAATACATAAATAGAAAATGTTTTTTTATAAAGAAAAAGAAATGGAATTTATAACAGACTATAACTTTTTCCCAACTACTTTTTTAAAACCAGGTTTCTGCTTTGGGTCTGGACCCCTCAGGCGCCCGACTAGTGACTGGCGGGTACGACTACGACGTTAAATTCTGGGATTTTGCCGGGATGGATGCTTCTTTTAAGGCGTTTCGGTCCCTTCAGCCCTGTGAGTGGTAAGTATGGAGCTGACTGTCTTCACGGTGTAAAACAGTGCTGCCGTCATCTGAGTCCCACCTATATTACATAAGATACAGTGAGTTTATATGTGCTTACGGCGTTTTTACTGTTCAAATATCTAATGCACCTCAGATTCATTTTCTTTATTTTTATTCTTATTTTAAAAATTTATTTTATTTATTTTCTCTTTTCTTGCCCTTGTTTTTCTGTTGTAGTTACTATTGTTGTTGTTATTGATATCATAGTTGTTGGATAGGATAGAGAGAAATGGAGGGGGAGCCAGGCGGTAGCGCAGCAAGTTAAGTGCACACAGCGCAAAGCACAAGGACCGGCGTAAGGATCCCCGTTCGAGCTCTCAGCTCCCCACCTGCAGGGGGCTCGCTTCACAGGTCTGCAGGTGTCTGTCTTTCTCTCCCCCTCTCTGTCTTCCTCTCCTCTCTCCATTTCTCTCTGTACTATCCAACAACGATGACATCAATAACAACAATAACAATAGCCACAACAACGATAAAATGACAAGGGCAACAAATAGGGAAAAAAGGTGGCCTCCAGGAGCAGTGGATTCGTGGTGCAGGCACTGAGCCCCAGCAATAACGCTGGAGGCAAAAAAAAAAAAAAAAAAAAGAAAGAAAGAAATGGAGAGAGGAGGGGAAGACAGAGAGGGGGAGAGAAAGACAGACACCTGCAGACCTGCTTCACCGCCTGGGAAGCGACTCCCCTGCAGGTGGGGAGCCGGGGGCTCGAACCGGGATCCTTATGCCAGTCCTTGTGCTTTGTGCCACGTGCACTTAACCTGCTGTGCTACCGCCCGGCTCCCTAGTTTGCATTTTTGTAGTTGAGTGGGTGCTTTTCCATGTCTGTGAGTCATGGCATGTCTTCTTTAGCAAACACTCTATTCAGATCTCTTGCCCACTTTTTATTGGATTGCTTGTTGGTGTTGCTGTTAAGCTGTTTGAGTTTATATTATGATTTTCATAATGTGATATGTCATCTTGACTGAGTGGGGTGACCTTTAAAAAAATGCCACCCGTCTCTTTTCTCCACATGGTACTTTGCTGGTCTGCTCATTGGTTCAGGAACTGCGCTCCCCTTTATCTCTGCAGTTCCAAGCTCTTAGTGGTCAGCTCTGCGTAAAATCACGTCTCCTTGGTCTTAAGTGAGGCTGGTATTAGAGTTCACTGTTAACTGTCCTACATACTGTAGGTATCTGAAGGCAGGAAACGGGGCCAGGAGACAGCACACCTGCCCTGACTTTGGGCCTCCAGTACTAGGCCACGGGAGAAGCTTCTCGAGTGGTGGAACAGTGCTGTGATAGTTCTCTCTTCCCCTCTCTCTCCCGCTCTGTCTCTATCTGATATTGACAGGAAAAGCTGAGAGTCCACCAGGAGTGATGGGGTTGTGCAGGGGCAGAAACAAACACCCAGCAGGAGAAACAGAGACTGTCAGAGAAATCCACAAGCCGGCTTCACAGCACCGCCTCTCCGTGATGAGACTGTTGCCTCTGGAGACAGTAGCTAGCCAGCAAAGGGTGGTGGGAGCGGCAAAACTCCGGACAGTCCGCGTAAAAGCAATCTAAACTCTCAATAGCGCGCACATTATGTGAACGTTACTATTTTAAACCATGAGGAAGAACTGTGTGACTCTGTCCCTACCGCCAAGTGATGTGACTACTTTCTAAGACTTTGACTCGTTGTATATTTTGTCTCTGTTTATATATCGTCTGTAGCTCACTGTTGCTGTGAAATATTTCAAAGGCAGAGGCAAGCCGTGTGCTAATATAATAGCCGCCTACCGCTTCCCCGACTGAGCAGTTAGAAAGCCTGTGTCTGCTGCTTCTCATTTCTGCAGTTTTGGTGGTATTTTAAAGTGAAATGACTTCTATTTTGAAATACTTCTGTATGTATCTTTAAAAAATAGTTATTTCCCTATGTAAACATAGTTCTAGTATTATTTACAACAGAATTCCTTGGCTTCTTTAATATTTCCAATAACAATTCCATAATTCAATTTTGTTGGCATTCAGGGTTTGTTTGATGGAACACGGGTCCTTCAGGTCATCCTGCGTTCATTTCCCGGCTCTCACGTGTCTCTTGGTCAAGCACAGTGCCTTCTTCTTGCTGTTGAATTCTGCACCCCTTGCTAACAGATGTCTGCTCACAGTCAGACTCTTTCTCCCTCACCGTCTGAGTCCGTGGCTATGCTGTGTCTCTTATTCCCGGCACTTCCCATAGGCGGTCTGAAGGCTCCATAGTGAGCTGTATTGTCTCTCGCTAGGTGGCCGGTGGTACCTACAAGATGCCGCTATGTGGCGACTGTCACAGTTGTGATAGATTCCCAGGTCAGCTTGCTGATATCAGTCCACCCACTGCAAAGTTCAGGTATTTGTGGTAGGCGAGAATTTACTCGGGCATCTTGCAACTAGTCAGGGATGCTCATCTTCTCACGTAATAAACTTAACAGCCCTGATGACACACCTTGCACTGCAGACTGCATCCGGCTTCCACCTTTCTTCCCTTCCTCCTTCCTCCCTTTCCCATCCCCCTCCTCCCTCCCTCCCTTCCTTCCTCCCTTCCTTCCTTCCTTCCTTCCGATTCTAGGGCCTTGCGCATGAAATGGAGGGAGAGACAGTGCGACACTAGAGCTTTCTCTCAGGATGCCAGGCCTCAGATCTGGCTGTGTGCTCGGCAAAGCATGCACCTTACTGTGAAACCCACCTGCTTGCAAATCCTGTTGCTTTGTCCAGAGTTGCGTTCTGGTCTAAAAGTAGAACTTTTCCTCACTGTTGGTATATTTCGATACACAGTCTACTGGGTAGGCAGGACAAATGCTTAGTTACTTCCTTTCATTTTTAACTGGAGTGTTGTGGTGATAAATGAATTCTCGGTGTGTGATTTTGGTGGTGATGTTCCTTTTTATTTTTGAGTATCAATATCTGTGATTAAATTTTTTCCCCGTGTTTCATTCAGTTGCAGTCATTATTCTTTCTGATGTTTGAATTGCCCAGATTTGACCAGTGGGAGTCTTTCATTGCTACGTAGCTTTGAGCGACCCCATTAGGCCTTTAAGAACTCACTTGATTTCTAAGAAAGCAGATGGCAGATTTCCTGGCCTGTTCCTCCCTCCTCCCCAGTCCTGGAGGCAGCACTTCTCTCAAAACTTCCTTTAAACAAGGGAATGGCACTCAGGGTCCAAATCTGGGAGCTGCGCATGCTCAGTGATACTGGGGAGTAGTCATTTACTTACCTTGTCAGCAACTGCTGTGGAAAACAGACACGGATAGGTACGTCGTACGTCTGCATTGGGGGCCATGTGGCGGTGCCCCCGGCTAAGCACACTTAGCACCAAAGGCACTCCCCACCTGCAGGGGGTCCGCTGCACAAGCAGGGAAGCAGGTCTGCAGGCCTTTCTCGCTTCTCTATCTCCTCACCCTCTCTCAATTTCTCTCCACCCTATCTAATTCTTCTTCTAGCGTTTGCCCTTCTTCCGTAGCCAGTCCACAGCGTCAGGCTGAAAGCTGTCAGGAGCTGCTTGTTGCTGGCTTTGACAGTGACTGGGATCCATGTGGCTTCAGTCGGCTAGGAAGGATCGTCAGTTTCCCCAGTGAATGGGTACTCCCGGGATGCACCACGGGAAGGTCGATCCAATGCGTCCCCCCCTATCTAATAAAAGTTAGGAAAAAGAAAGGAAAAGATGTTCACCTGGAGTGGTGGATTTGTAGTGCTGGCACTGAGCCCCAGCGATGACTCTGCCTCAAGGCAATAAAAAAATAGATTTGTGTGCATGTGTATGCTTAAATAATAAATTGTATTGGCATTTTATTCAAAGGGTTAGTTTCAGTTTAATTTTAGAGTGTTTTTAATGTACAGGAAAATTGTCAAGCTAGTAGAATTCAGTTATACACCTAACCCAGTCTGTCTAGGTGTTTCTTGCTTTAAAATTATTATTTTTAGGGAGTCGGGCAGTAGCGCAGCAGGTTAAGCACACATGTCGAGCGCAAAGACTGGCGTAAGGATCCCGGTTCGAGCCCCCGGATCCCCACCTGCAGGGGAGTCGCTTCACAGGCGGTGAAGCAGGTCTGCAGGTGTCTGTCTTTCTCTCCTCCTCTCTGCCTTCCCCTTCGCTCTACATTTCTCTCTGTCCTAAGAATGATGACATCAATAAAAACAACATTAATAACTACAACAATAAAAAACAAGGGCAACAAAAGGGAAAATAAATATAAAAAATATTTTTATGCTGAAATATTATTAAATCTTTAAAAATGGGTGGGGGGGGAGGAAATAGCGTAATGATTATCAAAGAGGGTCCAAAGTCCCAGGTTCAATTCCCACCATAAGCCAGAGCTGAGCAAGACTCTGGTAAAATAAAACAAAATCAAATAAACGAAACTTTTAACACTGTTACTCCATAGGGTTATCTTGTATGCTAAAATACATATTTGACACATACTTATTTGAAAATCCTAAAATCAAGTATCTGAGAGGTGGGCTAAGTCACATGTTGAAATGCTCCAGGCCCCTGCTTCTCTTCCTCCCGGCAGACTGACCCGCGCAGCGTTCCTTCTCGCCACTAAGCCTTCTGGAGTTAGCGTCCATGGAGATCAAGAGCACGAGCTCAGCCATAAAGTCTGAGCCTGAGTTCTGTCTTAGCCAGTCACCAACTCTATACTAGGCAAGCCAGTTAATCACTTTACCCCTTGGTTTCCTTGCCTATAAAATAAAGTGAACTATTCACACCCTGGCCGGGGAAGAGGGCATAATGCTTCTGGAAAAAAACTTTCACGCCAGTGGCACCGGGGTCCCAGCTTCAGTCCTCAGCACCGCAAGTCTGAGCTGAGCAGTGCTCTGGAAAAAAAAAAGGAAGTAAATAAACTCAAATCCGTAGGTTGTGCTGTTAACTGAATGAGAAGGTGAGGTGCAGAGTTTAGGACAGTACCTGACCCCAGCCGCGTGAGCGCTCAGCAAATAGCGGCTCTCGGGCAGCTTAGTCAGTTTCTAACGCGTGAGTCTTAGTACACACAGCTCGCTGGCTCTGTGACTTCTGGGTCATACTTCCCACCGCTAAGTTCTCAGCATCATAGGCTCTCCGTATCTCTTATGACTTCCACTGTCTTTAGACTGTCATCTCTCTGATTTCTTCTCTCAGAAGTATTGACTTTTCAATTTTGACACTCTTGCTTTCTATCCCATTGTATATATATATATGTATGTGTGTGTGTGTGTGTGTGTGTATATATATATATATTTTAAAGATTGCATTTATTTATTAATGAGAAAGATAGGAGGAGAGAGAAAGAGCCAGACATCACTCTGGTACATGTGCTGTCGGGGATTGAACTCAGGACCTCATGCTTGAGAGTCCAATGCTTTATCCACTGCGCCACCAACCGGACCACTATTTTTTCTTTTTTGTATTTTTTTTATTGTTGTTGTAGTTATTATTGTTGTTGTTATTGATGTCATTGTTGTTGGATAGGACAGAGAGAAATGGAGAGAGGAGGGGGAAGACAGAGAGGGGGAGAGAAATACAGACACCTGCAGACCTGCTTCACCTCCTGTGAAGCGACTTCCCTGCAGGTGGGGAGCCAGGAGCTCGAACCGGGATCCTTACTGGTCCTTGCGCTTTGCACCATGTGCGTTTAACCTGCTGTGCCACTGCCCGACTCCCCCCCCCCCCCTTTTTTTTTTTTACCAGAGCACTGCTCATCTCTGGCTTATGGCGGTGTGGGGGATTGAACCTGGGACTTGAGAGCCTCAGGCATAAAAGTCTCTTTGCATAACCATTATGCTATACCCCCATCCCCTTTTTTATATTTTTAAAATAATCTTTTTATTTATTTATTGGACAGAGACAGCCAGAAATTGAGAGGAAGGGGGAGATAGAATGGCAGAGAGACACCTGCAGCCCTGCTTCACCACAACCCTGCAGGTGGGGACCGGTGGCTGAAACCCAGGTCCTTGCACACTGTGACATGTGCGCTCAGCCAGGCGTGCCACCACCTGGCCCCGATATATCTCTGCTAGCCGAGTTCTCTTTCTCTTTCACAGTCTAGGAAAACCCTTTAGCCCAACAAGCTCACCCACCTCTCCGCCTCTTGCTGCCTTACTTCCATTCCTGCTTGCTCCCTCTCTGGAGCAGGGCCTCGAGTTTGCAGCTGTGCCGCGTCCCCAGGCGTCTCTTAGTGGACGATGAACTTACCTTCAGTGTGGCTTGTGGGGAGCACAGCCGGCCACCAATTTTGTCTCTCCAAATGACATCAAAGACACCTTGGACATGAAAGTAATCGTAATAGCAGCTCTCTGCCTCCGGCTCAACGCGGTCACAGTTTCCTTTCTGTAGACTGCTTATTATTGCTCTTGTAAAGATGTGTCAGTCACGGGTGTGAGAGAGTTCCCCGGAGGCAGAGGGAGGCAGGACAGGGCATTGCTCTGATCTGGGCGGCGTCAGGGCCTTAAGCATGACCCTCACCGATGCTCCCCGGCCTCCAGAGGCCCCCACCCGCCGTGCAGGGGCTCGTACTCCTCCCTCAGCCTCAGCCCGCTCCGCTCTCCGCTGCCACTCTTCACATTGCGAGTGGGAAGCCAGAGCAGGGCTCAGCGAGCACATGGTGCCGCCACCGAAGCACAAGGACCTGCTCAAGGACCTGGGTTCAAGCCCCCAGCTCCCCACCTGCATGGGGGATTCTTCATGAGCAGTGAAGCAGGTCTGTAGGTGTCTGTCTTTCTATTTCCCTCTCTTTCCCCACTCCCCTCTCAATTTCTCTCTGTCCTTTCCAATAAAGTAGAAGGAAAAAAAAAAGGGAAAAGAGGTCACCAGGAGCAGTGAATTTGCAATGCCGGTGATAGCCCTGGAGGCAAAAAAAAAAAAAAAAAAAAAAAAGGAAAAGTTAAAAGCAGGAGTCAGGTTTAAGTGTTTTTTTTTTTTTTTTTTAATTTTTATTTATAAAAAAGAAACACTGACAAAACCATAGGATAAGAGGGTTCCAACTCCACACAGTTCCCACCACCAGAACTCCGTATCCCATCCCCTCCCCTGACAGCTTTCCTATTCTCTATCCCTCTGGGAGCATGGACCCAGGGTCACTGTGGGAGCAGAAGGTGGAAGGTCTGGCTTCTGTCATTGCTTCCCCACTGAACATGGGTATTGACAGGTGGATCCACACTCCTAGCCTGTCTCTCTCTTTCCCTAGTGGGGCAGGGCTCTGGGGAAGCGGGGCTCCAGGGCATATTGGTGGGGTCGCCTGTCCAGGAATTTTGGTCGGCATCATGGTAGCATCTGGAAACTGGTGGCTGAAGAAAGAGGTAACATATAAAGCCAAACAAACTGTTGACCAATCATGAGCCCAGGCGAGCAAAGATTTAAAACAGAGTGGGGGAAGAAGAGGACCGGCCCCTTCACGGGTGGGGGAGCCTGTTCAAGGCTCATGTTCCTGAGTCTGCGGTGACCTGTTTGTGCACGTGTGGGACTGTCTTGTGGCAGCACTGGACTCAGTGTGGTGAAAGATGAACGCCGTGCTCACTGTCTTACCGATGACTCTTCCCTTCTATGTAGCCATCAGATCAAGTCACTGCAGTACAGCAACACAGGAGACATGATTCTTGTCGTATCTGGAAGCTCTCAGGCCAAAGTGATCGACAGAGATGGCTTTGAAGTCATGGAATGTATCAAGGGGGACCAGTACATCGTGGACATGGCCAACACCAAGGTAAGCACTGAGCGTTGGCAGACTTAGTTAACCGAGCACACCTGTACCTCCAGTCGGCAGACTTAGTTAACCGAGCACACTTCTGCTCCAGTTGGCAGACTTAGTTAACCGACCATACCTCTACCTCCAGTCGGCAGACTTAGTTGACCGAGCACACCTCTACCTCCAGTCGGCAGACTTAGTTAACCGAGCACACTTCTGCTCCAGTCGGCAGACTTAGTTAACCGACCATACCTCTACCTCCAGTCGGCAGACTTAGTTGACCGAGCACACCTGTACCTCCAGTCGGCAGACTTAGTTAACTGAGCACACTTCTGCTCCAGTTGGCAGACTTAGTTAACCGACCATACCTCTACCTCCAGTCGTCAGACTTAGTTAACCGAGCACACCTCTACCTCCAGTCGGCAGACTTAGTTGACCGAGCACACCTCTACCTCCAGTCGGCTTGAGCTGCAGTGACTCACCCCCAAGGTGGGTGTTTTGTCTCCAGTAGCCTATCATTCCTCACAGTTTGGTAGGGCTCAGTGACCAGGTGCTGCTTCTGTCATATGTAATTTCGGCTGGGGCACTGGGGTGGTCAAGTGGCGTAAAGTGGCCTTATTCTGTAAGTGAGAAAGTGAAGGGGCCAGGCGGTGGTGCACCTGGTTAAGCACACAGTTACAGTGCGCAAGGACCTAGGTTTAAGCCCCCGCTCCCCACCTGCAGGGGGAGGGCTTCACAAGCAGTGAAGCTGGTCTGCAGGTGTCTCTGTCTCCCTCCCTACCCCCTCCTTCCCTCTCAATTTGTCTCTGTCTAATAATAAATAAGTAAAATATAATAAAAAAGTGAAAGACAGCTACCAGATGTTTTCACTCATATGTGGAAAATAGAGAATTGAAACATAGAATTTGAGAAAAAGCAAAGCTCAGCCCACATCTAAGACCCTGAAGAGTTCTGGTGGTTATCGTGGTGGGGGTGGGGAGGGGCAACAGAAGTCAGGTGGTAGGAGTGGTGTAGGAGGACACCTTGTTCTCTTGGAGTCTTGCAAGTCACTATGAAATCACTAATAAAAAGACATTATTGAGGAGGAATCTGACAATGAGAATGAGAAAGAACAGCCGGAATCTCGTCTAAGCCACAGGTCACTCTCGCGCGGCCCTAGCATGTGCTGCTGCTCTAGCGACGTGAGGTCACGGGTGGCGCACTCAGGTGGAGAGGGGCAGTGGGACATGGGGCCGCTGACCGTCAACTGTCACCCGAACAAGCTTAGTGAGGTGAGAGAGCTGGGAAAGAACCGTCTGAGAGCAGCCTGGGGGCCCGAGTCTGCTGTGTCTGAGTCACGTCCACCGTGTTCCCTGCCCCACGTACAGTGATGGTCCTGGAGGCTGTTTTTCCCATTTTGTTGCCCTTGTTGTTACTTTTGTTGTCGTTGTTATCGTTATTGATGTCGTTGTTGGATAGGACAGAGAGAAATGGAGAGCAGAAGGGAAGACAGAGAGGGGGAGAGAAAGACAGACACCTGCAGACCTGCTTCACCGCCTGGGAAGCGACTACCCTGCAGGTGGGGAGCCGGGGCCTTGAACCAGGACCCTTAATGCTGGTCCTTGTGCTCTGCACCACGTGCGCTTAACCTGCTACACTACCGCCCAGCCCCCCATTTCTTTTCTTTTTTTAAAAAAATATTTTTTAATATTTATTTCCTTTTGTTGCCCTTGTTGTTTTATTGTTGTTATTATTGATGTTGTCGTCGTTGGGTAGGCCAGAGAGAAATGGAGAGAGGAGGGGAAGACAGAGAGGGGGAGAGAAAGGCAGACACCTACAGACGTGCTTCACTGCCTGTGAAGTGACTCCCCTGAAGGTGGGGAGCCGGGGGCTCGAATCGGGATCTTTATGCTGGTTCCTTGTGCTTTGCGCCACCTGCGCTTAACCCGCTGCACTACCTCCCAACTCCCCATATCTTTTCTTAAAAAAATAATTAATTTATTTGGGTAGAGACAGACATTTAGAGGGATGAGGAGCTAGGGAGAGAAGCAGAGAGGCACCCGCAGCCCTGCTTGTTCCCTCGCCTGTCTGCCTTATCTCACTCAAGATAATGTCCGTCCCGTCGTTGTCGTTGCCAGCGGTGGGCTCCCTCTTCCCGCAGCTGTGTTTCGGCCTGGCCTGGCCTGTCCTGTCCTGGCCTGGCCTGGCCTGGCCTGTCCTGGCCTATCCTGTGCTGTCCTGTGCTGTCCTGTCCTGTCCTGGGCTGTGCTGCCCTGTCCTGTCCTGTGCTGGCCTGTCCTGGCCTGTGCTGTCCTGTCCTGTGCTGTGCTGTCCTGTCCTGTCCTGTGCTGTCCTGTGCTGTCCTGTCCTGTCCTGACCTGTGCTGTCCTGTCCTGTGCTGTCCTGTGCTGTCCTGTCCTGTCCTTTGCTGTCCTGTGCTGTCCTGTCCTGTCCTGTCCTGTGCTGTCCTGTGCTGTCCTGTCCTGTGCTGTGCTGTCCTGTCCTGTCCTGTGCTGTCCTGTCCTGTGCTGTCCTGTCCTGTCCTGTGCTGGCCTGTGCTGTCCTGTGCTGTCCTGTCCTGTCCTGTCCTGTCCTGTGCTGTCCTGTGCTGTGCTGGCCTGTCCTGTCCTGTGCTGTCCTGTGCTGTCCTGTCCTGTCCTGTCCTGTGCTGTGCTGTCCTGTCCTGTCCTGTGCTGTCCTGTGCTGTCCTGTCCTGTCCTGTGCTGGCCTGTCCTGTGCTGTCCTGTCCTGTGCTGTGCTGTGCTGGCCTGTCCTGTCCTGTGCTGTGCTGTCCTGTGTGCTGTCCTGTCCTGGCCTGTGCTGTCCTGTCCTGTGCTGGCCTGTGCTGGCCTGTCCTGTCCTGTGCTGTGCTGTCCTGTGCTGGCCTGTCCTGTCCTGGCCTGTCCTGTGCTGGCCTGTCCTGTGCTGTGCTGTGCTGTCCTGTCCTGTGCTGTGCTGTCCTGTCCTGTCCTGTCCTGTGCTGGCCTGGCCTGTCCTGTCCTGTGCTGTCCTGTGCTGTCCTGTGCTGTCCTGTGCTGTGCTGGCCTGGCCTGTCCTGTCCTGTCCTGTCCTGTGCTGTCCTGTCCTGTCCTGTCCTGTGCTGTCCTGTCCTGTGCTGTGCTGTGCTGTCCTGTCCTGTCCTGTGCTGTGCTGTCCTGTCCTGTCCTGTCCTGTCCTGTCCTGTCCTGTCCTGTCCTGTGCTGTGCTGTGCTGTGCTGTCCTGTCCTGTCCTGGCCTGTCCGCATATAGCACACGCTCTGTCTCTGCTCGCGGCCGGGCTGGTGCCGGCTGCTGGCTGTCGGCTGTCGGCTGTCAGCTGTCAGGGACTCTGCGACAGGAGGGGAGCTTACACCTCCTCCGACGAGTGCTGGTGGTTTTTTCCTTTTGTGGAGCCAGCGCCTGAGGCATACGTGACTTCATTTCCTAGGCCAGCCTTTCCCTTCTGCCTGAGAGGCACGCAGAGCAGAGAATGGAGGAGGGAGACTTCCCCGGAACCTCAGCATGTCCGTGCCTGAGAGGCCCCGGCTCGTGCGCCGCGTGACGTGCGCCTGTGGTGAACGGGGTCCTGGCCTGTCAGCGTTTCAGAGCAAACGCCCCAGAGCGGGCAGCTGGTCCGTGTGGAGCTTTTTCTTTATTCTCCGAGGAGATTCTGTTCAGGTTTCCGTGAGGCTGCACCACTCTGTGTCCCCACAGACGCCTCTCGCACTGGCTCCCTTCTCACCGCATCCTCCCGAGAGCGTCTCTCTCAGGCAGGGGGCAAGGCCGCGTTGTCTGCCTGCGTCCCTCAGGAGACAGTGCGCCTTTCCACGCGTCTGTCTGTCTCCTGCATGTCTCCTTCGGACAATTGTCTGCTCAGAGCCTCTGCCTGTTCCTGATGACTTCGCTTGCTCTTTTAATTGTTGAATTCTATGAGTTTTTCTGTGCTTTGCACGGCAGCCCCGTCAGACATGTACAGATATTTTCAGTAGGCTGTCTGTCTGTAGTGTAAGCTGCTTTTCTGTGGAGAAACTTTAGTTTTGGTAATTTACTTATATATATATATATTTATTATGTATTTATTTTTTAATGAAAGAAGGAAAGCCAGCCAGGCAGACAAATAGACAGAGACAGAAACACACCAGAACACTGCTGAGCTCTGGCTGATGGTGGTGCTGGGGATGGAACCTGGGGCCTCAGAGCCTCAGGCAGGGGGGTCTTGCAGAACCATGATGCTGTCTCCCCAGGCCCGTAATTTATTTTTTAAGGAAACGTTGCTGTACAAGACTATCGTCACAGCTCGTAGTTCCACATCTCCACAAGCGAAGCGTCAGGTCAGGACACCTCAGCCTCCGCAGCCATCCTCCTCTGGCAGAGAGCGCCGAGGCCGCCTCCTGCCTCCTGCGGTTTCTCCTGCTGTGTGTGTGAGGTGTGAGGCTCCTGCCCTGTACTCCTGTCCTTTTACCTTTGTGACTGTAAGTCCTGTAGAGAGGAATCTCGAGTCTGTGGGAATGTCCTCTTAATTATCATGCTTTTTCTCCACTAGTTTTCACCATTTGTCAGTGACTCTGCCTGAATCAAACGTGGTGCTTCACTTGTTGTAGTTATGAGCACAAAAAGCTGACGTTGGTATCTCCCTGTATCTGGTCTTTATTCATCAGCACTTTTTTTTTTAATTTTATTTTTTTTCCACTTTTTTTTATTGGGGAATTAATGTTTTACATTCGACAGTAAGTACAATAGTTTGTACATGCATAACATTCCCCAGTTTCCCATATAACAATACAACCCCCACTAGGTCCTCTGGATCCTCCTTGGAACTGTATTCTCCCCACCCACCCACCCCAGAGTCTTTTACTTTGGTGCAATACGCCAATTCCAGTTCAGGTTCTACTTGTGTTTTCTTTTCTGATCTTGTTTTTCAACTTCTGCCTGAGAGTGAGATCATCCCATATTCCTCCTTCTGTTTCTGACTTATTTCATTCAACATGATTTTTTCAAGGTCCATCCAAGTTCAGCTGAAAACGGTGAAGTCACCGCTTTTTACAGCTGAGTAGTATTCCGTTGTGTATAGAGACCACAACTTGCTCAGCCACTCATCTGTTGTTGGACACCTGGGTTCATCAGCATTGTTTTGTAAGGAAGAGCTTCCTCTACCTGTGACGAGCCTGACTGCTAGTGTGGCCAGTGGTGTCTGACCTGTCACCCCTGCCGCTGCCCAGCTGCCCCAGATGCACTGAAACCCGTCTCACTCACAGCCATCACTCTTCCCTCTGGGCCGTCTTACTTCTTGGCATAGCAAGATGTCCCTTGTCCATGCTGTGTGTCTCCTGCCCCAGCCTGGAACCAGGCGTTTCCTCTAAGGAGTCCCAGTTTCTTTTAGCCCTGGTTTTCCCCTGGGGACGTGCAATTAAAAACCACACCGTCCGCTCAGTTTTCTGGGGCGCCCTCTCCCCCTGGCATTTCGAGTGGAGAAGGCTAGAGGATGACTTAAACAATCCGCCTACACTTGTGTTTTTATCTACCTAGTGGAAAGTGTGAGTTCATAGGACCGGCTCTAATTTGAGTCAAATACAAGTTTATTTAACTTTCCCCCTTCCATTTCTGTAGCTCCCTTCTCTGCCAGCGAAAGACCTGACTCCAAGTATTCTCAGCCCGTTCCCTCATCTGCTTAGTTCTGTTTTATATTGAAAGCAGTTTCAGAATTGTGAATGCATACCACTGCAAACAAGAAACAAATGCATTGACTAAAACTCCACACCACTCATTCGCTGTTCTTTTCGTCTTTAGGCTGAGAGTGTATACTAATTTCCTAAGACTACTGTAATCAATTAACACATACTTGGTGGCTTAAAACAACAGAAATTTTTGGAGGCCAGAAGCCCACAGCCAGGGTGTCGGCCCAGCCGAGCTGGCTGGCTCCCACAGTCACGTGACCCAGCCTTTCCTGGCTCACCAGCACCTAGCTGATCTTGGTCTCCGCCGCACAAAGCCGTCCTCTCATCGCAGAATCACACATTACAGTACTGGTACTAAGCAAATGGCAAGTACTCCCTTAGAGAATAATGGGACGGACCACGTTTACTAACTAGGTGGGGGAGAAGACGGCACTTGAAGGCAGGAGGCAGGCGAGCAGTGAGGAGAGCACACGGGAGCCTTGGTGCGAGGCAGCACGGCGTCGGTCGGGAGAAATGAACGAGTGCCACTGGGTTAGCGCGTGTTAGTGTTGGGGCCGAGAGCTCAGAAAGTGAAGTTGTAGCAGAAGCTGGAACTAGAACTGTCAGTCTGTGACTGTGAAGAGGCGGCAAAGCCAGCACGAGAGTTTTAAGCCAAAGGTGTGACCTGTAGAGGAATATCGGCAGAGGGCTGTCTTGGCTGGTGTTTGCGGCACCCGAGTCAAGAGCGAAAGAGGGCCCGTGATGGGACTTAGCGTACCTGGCGCCTGGCGTGGAGGCGTGAGGAGGCCCGTCCGCTCGTACCGTGCAAAACGCAGCGTGCAAAATGCAGGCCGGTGAGTAGCCTTGGGCATGCTTGCGACTGGGCTGGCAGAAGCAGCTGCTCGCTCTGGGTAGCTGGGTAGACGGTTCTGTGGTTCTGTTTCGCTTCTGGGTTATCTAAGGGCGGCCTAGCAAGCGGAAGAGGAACGAAGCTAGTGGCGGCCAGTGAAGACCGAGCCCTAAGAGCTAAGGCTCCCTAGCGTTACGCGGGTGTACCCACGGCAAGCGGGAGTGTCGGGATTAAACTCACACGGGGGAAATGCAGCTTTAACTCTCCAGTGTGGCCCTTTTCTCAAGCCTGGGTCCCCCTTCTGTAGAAGTAGGTTCCACCCTGAAGTTTCCGTTTCTGTTCTGTGAACATGGGCAGAAGGTCAGGACTTGACCTGCTGCCAGTCGAGGAACCGTGGGCGGCATGGGGGGGCGGGGCTGGTCTCAGCTCCTGTCTGGGTGCTTGGGGTCCGGCTCATTCCTTCTAGAGAGGCGGGTACAGTGCTTCGATTTCTGCATGTGTATTTTGCTTTTTTGTTTTGTTTTTAATATTTATTTATTCCCTTTTGTTGTCCTTGTTGTTTTATTGTTTTAGTTATTGTTGTTGTTATTCATGTCGTTGTTGTTGGATAGGACAGAGAGAAATGGAGACAGGAGGGGAGACGGGGGGGGGGGAGAGAAAGACAGACACCTGCAGACCTGCTTCACTGCCTGTGAAGCGACTCCCCTGCAGGTGGGGAGCCGGGGGCTCGAACCAGGATCCTTTTTTTTTTAAAAAAAAAAAAAAATTTATTCCCTTTTGTTGCCCCTGTTGTTTTATTGTTGTTGTTATTGATGTCGTTGTTGGATAGGACAGAGAGAAATGGAGAGAGGAGGGGAAGACAGAGGAGGAGAGAAAGACAGACACCTGCAGACCTGCTTCACCGCCTGTGAAGTGACTCCCCTGCAGGTGGGGAGCTGGGGGCTCGAACCAGGATCCTTAGGCCGGTCCTTGCGCTTTGTGTTACGTGCGCTTAACCCCTGCGGCTCCAGACAGACTATGACCCACATAGTCAACGACTGCCACCTCTCCACATTCAAAGGAGGTCTCGAAACTTTACAGCAGGTTCAACCTGACACTGTTGACTGGCTACGGAAGAAGGGCAAACGCCAGAAGAAGAAGGACCCACTGCGCTACCGCCCGACTCCCCAAACCGGGATCCTTAATGCCGGTCCTTGTGCTCTGCGCCACCTGCGCTTAACCCGCTGTGCCACCGCCCAACTCCCATTTTGCTTGTTTTTAGTATGCCTTTCCTTGGGATCTTCTCAGGATAAAAGAGTCTCCATTATTATTGGAGGAAGTATTAGGCTCTAGCTGACTTTGCTACCCAGGAGAGAAGTAACGGTATGTGTGAGTGGCCTTTGTGGTTGGTTTGCTAGCTTATCAGTTCTTACACCAATATCACATAGTTTTATTTACTTAGGGCTAGTTTTCCTAGATGTTTCGAAGAGGTCTAGTTTTTTTTTCTTTTTTTGTCTCCAGGGTTATTGCTGGGGCTCAGTGCCCATGCTATGAATCCACTGCTCCTAGAGGCCATTTTTTCCCATTTTGTTGCCCTTGTTGTTGTTGTTGTTATTATTTCCATTGATGTTTTTGTTGGACAGGACAGAGAGAAATGGAGAGAGGAGGAGAGACGGGGGAGAGAAAGACAGACACCTGCAGACCTGCTTCACTGCTTGTGAAGTGACCCCCCTGCAGGTGGGGAGCCGGGGGCTCTAACTGGGTTCCTTACGCTGGTCCTTCGGCATTGTGCCACCTATGCTTAACCGGCTGCGCTACCACCTGAACCCCTAGTTCTTTTATTTTTCTTTTTAAATTTTTTTAGTCTTTATTTATTGGATAGAGACAGCCAGAAATTAAGAGGGAAGGGGGTGATAGAGAGGGAGAGAGATAGAGAGACACCTGCAGCCCTGCTTCACCACTCGCAAAGCTTTCCCCCTGCAGGTGGGGGCCGTGGGCTCGAACCCGGGTCCTTGCGCTCTGTAATACGTGTTCAACCAGGTGCGCCCCCACCCGGCCCCTTCCTAGTTTCTTATACGTTGATTTTTACATATGTATCATCCAGTCCAGATTGGTGACATTTTTGTTTCTAGATCACTTTATGCATCTGTTGAGCCTCAGTGAAAAGCCTGGGGGCACAGAAAAAGGTCTGAAAGGGAAGGGGAGGGAGGGGAGGGAGGCGGGGGAAGGGGAGGGAGGGGAGAGGAGGCGTGTATACTGACATTTTCTTATTATGGTTCTGTGTTTTCTTTCTTTCCTAAAGTGAAGTTTTTATTTTCAGTCTTAGAAGCATCTGCTATATGGGTGTGCGGCACTGTTATCGTGCTAGGGAGTCAGTCCGACAAGTGATAGGAATAATGTGAGAGTAATCAAAATGCACTAGGCACAATCTATTGTGAAATACAGTTGAGATAAAGTGATGTCAGTTTATAATTAAGGTAGCGCACGTCTCTGGGCTGGTCAGTGGTGCACCCGGCTGAGTGGACACTTCCCGTGCACGAGAACCGGCTTTAAGCCCTTGGTCCCCACCTGCAGGGGAGGCTGTCTGCAAGTGAAGCAGGGCTGCAGTGTCTCTCTCTCTCTCTCTCTCTTTCTGAAGGAGTAAACATTTCCTTTTTTACACTCGAGCATTATATGGCAGTTTCTCATCGACTTGTTTGTCTGGCCGACTTCCTTCCTTCCCCTTCCTTCCTTCCTCCCTCCCTTCCTCCCTCCCTCCCTCCCTCCCTCCCTTCCTTTCTTCCCCCCTTTCTTTTTCTTTCAGCTGAGCTGTGCGTAGCGCTGGCTTATGGTGGTACAGGACTGAACTTGGGACTCTGGAGCCTCAGGCATGAAAGTGTGTTTGCATAACCATTATGCTATCTACCCTCGAGGTATCTGACCACTTTTAAACATGCTTCTTCCTTTGCTTTTATTTTTTTTAGGGCCATACAGCAATGCTACATACTGGTTCCTGGCACCCAAAAGTAAAAGGCGAGTTCATGACGTGCTCAAATGATGCGTGAGTATTGTTGATGCTTATGATATATGAGTATTGTTGATACTTACGATGCGTGAGTATTGTTGATGATTATGATGTGTGAGTATTGTTGATACATATGATGTGTGAGTATTGTTGATGCTTATGATGAGTGAGTATTGTTGATACTTACGATGCATGAGTATTGTTGATGATTATGATACATGAGTATTGTTGATGCTTATGATGTGTGAGTATTGTTGATAGTTATGATGTGTGAGTATTGTTGATGCTTATGACGAGTGAGTATTGTTGATACACATGATGTGTGAGTATGGTTGATACATATGATGTGTGAGTATTGTTGGTACGTATGATGCGTGAGTATTGTTGATGCTTATGTGTGAGTGTTGTTGATGCTTACAATGCCTGAGTATTGTTGATGCTTACAATGCATGAGTATTGTTGATGCTTAAACACTTTCTTATCTTCTCAATATTTTGTAACAATCTTACCAATAAAGTAGGCAGTAGAGACTGACTTAGCATTTACATGTTACGCTGTTTATATATTCTTGTTACTTTTAAGTGATAATGTAAGGTTTGATGAAGTAAATATGGAAACTATGAGAGAGTTGGAAGTAATAACCTGAACATTTGATTAAATGATGGTTTTCTTTGTGTTATTGCTGTGTCGTAAGAGTCATGAATATTACACAGAATATTTGAGCAGTGCTGTCTAGTTTTTGCATTTTACGATTCATTTTCATTAATACAAATTTTTCACAAATGTGCTATTTTAATATTACAATGAAAATTAGAATTAAGAAGATCACAAGTTAAAATTATGGATGATGCTACTTGTGTGAATCTTCTATTTAAGATTAAGAGGGCCTCCTCCTTGTTCTTAGATTGTATGGTCTTTCACCCTTTTTTTTTTTTTTTAAATGAGGGTGACCAAAGAGCTGCTTCAACGTTCATGGGGTGCTGCTTGTTCTCGATAGTGGATGTGTTGTGTAACTGTACCCTGTGATTTAATTATCTTGCAAACCACTACTGAGTCACTAATAAAAAAGTTAGGCTAAAAAAGCAGTTGGGAAAAAGAAACTTTTCACGCAACAATGTAATTTTCAGTCTGACAGGTGAAGTCTTACTTGCTTTCATCACAGCTTTTTTTCTTTTTATTAATGCTTTAATATTGATTTATAAAATCCTGAGATAATGGGTATTATTTTATTTTATTTTATTTTTTAAAAGAATTTATTTATTTGTTCATGAGAAAGACAGGAGGAGAAAGAAAAAAACCAGACATCATCCGGTACATGTGCTGTCGGGGATTGAACTCAGGACCTCATGCTTGAAAGCCCTGTGCTTTTTCCACTGTACCACCTCCTGGACCACACGGGTACAATTCCACATCTTTCCCACCCCCAGAGGTCTGTGCCCCGATTCCTTCCATTGGAAACTGCAGTGGTTCTCCTTATGTCACAAATTTGGTGTGACTATGACTTATATAACTATCTGTACTTATATATATTTGCACCCCCCTTTTTACAGTCCTGCCTTCCTTTCTAACCTACACCACCTGTTACTACTTCCAATGTCCTTCTTTTCTCCTCTTCTCTCTCTGGGTCCTGATGGAGTTGGGGTTCAGAGCCCTCTGGTCATCTTCCCCTGACATTTCTCCCCCTCTGGGAGGATGGACCCACATTCTTTATGGGGAGCAGAAGGTGGAAGGTCTGTCTTCTGTCATTGCTTCTCCACTGGACATGGGTGTTGGCAGGTGGACCCACACCCCCAGCCTGTGTCTGTCTGTCCCTAGTGGGGCAGGGCTCTGGGGAGGGGAGGCTCCAGGACACATGGGTGAGGGCGTCTGCCCAGGGAGGTCAGGATGGTGTCATGGCAGCACCTGCAACTTGGTGGCTGGAAGGTGGTAAGTTATATAAAGCAAGACAAAACAATAAAATTAAATAATAAACAGGAACCAAAAAGCAGGACTAGAGTTGATGAGGATAGGAATCAGGGCGAGGAGAAGCTCGAAAGCCTATAGTAGGTATGTTCCTGATGGGTTCCCCTCCCCCACTTCAAACTTGTGACTATGGTGAAATGTGTTTATAATAAAGGGCAAAATGTGGGGGTCAGGCAGTAGCGCAGCAGGTTAAGTGAACGTGGCGCAAAGTGCAAGGACCTACGGAAGGATCCCACTTCGAACCCCCGGCTCCCCACCTACAGGGGTCACTTCACAGGCAGTGAAGCAGGTCTGCAGGTGTCTGTCTTTCTCTCCCCCCCTCTGTCTTCCCCTCCTCTCTCCATTTCTTATATTGTTGGGTCAGAAGCTGTTCTTGTCACATGGCACACATTTATTCCCATCTGTAGCACACACCATCATTTGCGTGGAATCTCTGTTCCACTCATGTCTTCAGACCCTGGGGGGAGTCTCTTGCCTAATTTGGAGAGAGGATTTTTTTTTTTTCTTGTTTTGGGTAAAGATAGAGTAAGTAAAAGGAAGGGGTGAGAGAGAGGAAGAGAGAGACACTCTTGAAGTCCTACGACACTGCTTGCAAAGCTTCCCCCGCAGGTGGGGACCAGGGACTTGAACCAGGTTGCTGGAGCCTGGTAACCTGTGCGCCCCCACCAGGCCCTGCCACATTTTAGGGGCCGTTCCCAGGCACGCGCTTCCGTATGCAGTGGTGAACCTCACCTCTTTTCACCTGGGCCCTCACGCCGCTGCAGGCACCACCAGATGCCCCTGCTTCCGTCCGAACCTGTGGAGGAGGCTCGGTCTTTTGGGCTCTCCCTGGACTACGCGCTGTTACTTCCTTCTTGAAGTGACATTACTTATTAGAGATAAAGTCGCCAAGATTTTGCTTCAGTCCGAGTAACCTCTCAAAGCAGGGTCAGCTCCACAGGACAGGTTCTGCTGTGGGCCTTGTACTCCAGGGTGCGCGTCTGGCCGGCCAGCCGGAGAAAAGCAGAGTCCGCGGCAAGGAGCTCGAGCAGCACTGACGGCGGCGACCACCCAGGCAGCGGCTCCCTGGACAGCACGGCGAGGCGCTGGCCCTGCACAGACCAGGGCGATGGACCAAATATGGGCTCTTCACTCTCCACTCGGCTGGGAGCCGGGACTTCTGCAGAATGCTGTCTTTGGGTGAGAGAGAGAGGCTGCCAGAGCTCTTGAGGGCTTGTCAGTGGCAGATGCAGTTTGTATGTCTTAATTAATGTGATTTGCTCACAGCGAGCCTAGCTGGGCCGCTGGAGGGCCCTCCTTCCCCCTTCTCTGCCTCATCTGATTTCTGTGTAGGAATCTGAAGTCAGGGCTTGCTTCTGAGGGCGCACTGTTGTTCAGAGGTGGAAGGTGATGTGGTCTTAGTGGGGGAAGAGGAAGCTCTCAAAGTGGTAGTGGGTGCAGAGTGGTTTGGTAATTACATGGTTTCCAGTGTTACGCAGCTTCTTCTTTTTAAAATTTATTTTTTTATTATTATGGTTCTTCTTTTAAAATTTATTTCTTTATTGGGGAATTAATGTTTTACATTCAACAATAAATACGATAGTTTGTACATGTGTAACATTCCATTTCCCATTTAACAATAGAACCCCCACTATCATCCTTCATGGATAAAATTTATTTTTATTCTTGCCACCAAGGTTGAATTTGGGGCTCGGTGCCTGCACTCCTATTTAGAGCTGCTTATGGGGTCTGAGAGATACTTAAAATCATGCTGATGTCTTAATATTAACAGCACTTAGATGATATGACTCCTATGAAGCTAGCAGGCAGAGACCAATTTTCTCTGTGTACATGTATATAGAACCACACTATGGGTGTTGTGTGGGCCAGTCTACCTCTACCATTCGCAACCTTCTATAAAAATTTTTTTAGATGCAAAAGAACAAAAAGCCCGGTCACATATTCACAACAGATAGCAATTGGAGACCATGTGTACAGCATCCCCTGCTGGTGGGCACTGGGGGCTTGAACCCATGTCCTTGCCCTTGGTAACATGTGTGCTTACCCTATTTTAAAAAATCTTTGAAGGGGGTCGGGCAGTAGCGCAGTGGGTTAAGCGCAGGTGGCGCAAAGCGCAAGGACCGGCGTAAGGATCCCGGTTCGAGCCCCCGGCTCCCCACCTGCAGGGGAGTCGCTTCCCAGGCGGTGAAGCAGGTCTGCAGGTGTCTGTCTTTCTCTCCCCCTCTGTCTTCCCCTCCTCTCTCCATTTCTCTCTGTCCTGTCCAACAACGAACGACATCAACAACAACAATAATAACCACAACGAGGCTACAACAAGGGCAACAAAAGGGGAAAAAAAAGGCCTCCAGGAGCGGTGGATTCATGGTGCAGGCACCGAGCCCCAGCAATAACCCTGGAGACAAAAAAAAAAAAAACTTTTGAATAATTGTATTGATTTTATTTTGTGGTATGTATTTTTTAAATTGATAGGACATAGAGCTATTGAGAGGGAAGGGAGGGAAGGAGGGAGCGGGGGGAGGAGGCCTGCAGCCCTGCTCGACCACTCATGAAGCTTTACTCTGCAGGCGGGGGCTGTGGGCTTGAACCTGGGTCTTTGTGCGTGGTAACGTGTGTGTTCAGCTGGGGGGGTACTCCGCCTCCTGCCCCCCGTTTGATCTTAGCAACATGAGTGGTCATCACTTGCTATTAGGCTCTGTTATCTTTTTGGAAGAAGGACCTTGAATAGATTTATCCCATACTGACTTGATGTGTGAGATGACTTACATTGTCTGTCTGCATTTTCAGCTGTTAATGTCATGTTTAAAATACTTTAAACTGCTGTTTTTGTTTTTTTAACACTCCATTTTGGGATGAATCATTTCTGTTCTTCACAAATCATGCTTCCTGATTCACTCACGCAAACTCGTACGTTTCCTTGTAGCCGTGCAGGGCTGAGCTCGCCGTGTCAGGATAGTCTGGGCTTGCTGCGGTTAAGTCAGAGGCTGGGTGTGAGGTAAAGGGGTCATAGTTGATGCTGGCCGTCGGGCTGAGGGCTGCTTTAGGGACGTGCGTTCCAGCTCACCTGGGTCAGTTGCGCTGAGAGCCATGAGAGCCGCCCTGACTCTGCTGTGTGGGGCAGAGAGAATGCGGTGGCAGTGCTGCTCTGTGGACCTGGAGGGAAAGGCTGTTTCAGCCTCTGACTCTCCTTGGAAGCGATGATGGAACTGGGGCTCTCCAACAGTCAATACTAGGAACTTACCACGACTACTTCTGCTTTTTAGAAAAGATTTCCTTTTTAAAAAATCTTTTATTTATTAGTAGAGAGAGAGAGAGAGAGAGAGAGACTGAGAAGGGAGGGAAGATAGGGAGAGAGACAGAGAGACACCGGCAGTCCTGCTTCACCCCTCGTGAAGCTTTCCCCCTGTGGGTGGGGATCAGGGGCTTGAACCTGGGTCCTTGTGCACTGTAGTGTGTGCGCTTAACCAGGTGCGCCACCGCTTGGCCCCCATGACTATTTCTATAATAGTTTTTTCATCATCTCTGGACTAATCATAGAAATGCCTCCGATAACTCTGATACTAGAAAAACAGTTTCAGCAGCTAATGGGTTCTTGAGCTCATGTCTCAGCGTCTACCTGCTCGTAAGCCTTCCAGCATTGTCTTTGAGTTGTCAATAACCAAGAAGACCAAATGCCATTTCTGTATAGGGACAAGGAAGCCTGGAGCCTGACCAGCTAGACAGGTAGAAAACGGTCTCGTTGAAAACATGGTGTCATCTTCCAAGCGGACAGTGCCCCCGCGCTCTGACCATGGTGCGCAGAGATGTGGCCTAGGCCGTGGTCTCAGCAACGTGCTCGTAGCTAGACGCGAGGGAGAGTGGGCTTCACTTCACAAAATCTTGTTCTGCCTACAGAATTTTAAGAATCAGTCTCTTGTGTGACTCGGCGCTCTCTTGTCAAATAAGAAACTGCAGGCCGGCGCTATTTGAATATCACAGAAAGGCCCTGGGGAGAGAGACCCCATGAGAGAGTTTCTGAACGGTTTGGTTTATGCCCCCCATTTTTTTTTTTTTTCTTGCTAGATTGCTACTTCTCGCTCCAAAGCTGCCTTTTCATTGCTGGTTTTATGTCTCTTCCCTCTACGGAATGTCCGCAGACGGCTTTGTCCGGACCAGGAGAGGACGCTCACTGACCCCATTACCGCACTTGGCTTGTGTGACGGGAGTCATCAGAAGAGAAGTCTGTTTATTTTAACCTTTGAAAGTGACACCCTTCTCGGCCCTGGCACACCCCGTGCTCTATTTTAGTGCGTGATATCCACATCGGAAGTGCTGAGAGGCCCGCGCTGGCCTGGCCTGGCCTGCAGACAGCATGTCGGCAGAGGCCTCAGGTTCCTCCAGTGAAACGAGGCCGCAGAGGCCGGGGTCAAGTGCACCCTGTAAGGCCACTGTGCTCTGAAATCCTGCAGCCTGGAAGCTTCTCTGGAGTTCGGTCCAGCTTCTGTTTACCTGTCCAAGTCCAGCGCAGTTTTTGTGATTCTTTAAAAAAATATTTTTAAAAAATTTATTTATTTATTGCATAGAGACAGCCAGAAATCAAGAGGGAAGGGGTGATAGGAAGAGAGACAGAGAGTCACCTGCAGCCCTGTTTCACCACTAGTGAAGCTTTCCCCCCTGCAGGTGGGGACGGGGACTCGATCCTGGGTCTTTGCGCATTGTAGCGTGTGCGCTCAACCAGGTGCGCCACCACCCAGCCCCGAGTTTTTGTGATTCTAAAAACCACCTCACTGATGTGAGTTTGCTCGTGGGAAGGTACTCTCCCATCTCCACCTCGATTTCTGTCTCGTAGGTCTCCAGGCTGCCTGTCTGCCTTAGGCACTGACTGCCCCTCACCCCCCAGCCTGGCTCCTCCTCGTGGCAGGAGGGCATGGTGGGTGGTTCAATGGGTGCGTGGAGAGCTTAGCCTCCATGTGGCAGGTGTCTACAAAGCAAGTCCGTAGCCTTGTCCTTCCCCGGGCTATCTACATAGGAGTTTCTCTCTGTTTTGGAAAGATCTGGCTGTTTGTTTGTTTGTTTCTTTATTTATTTCAGTCAGACCACTCCATAGTGGTGACACTCAGTAAACGCAGGATGCAGCTGTGAAGACAGACAGCATCCTTTAGAGCCGGGGGAACGACATCTCAGTAAAGTGAGCTCTCTAGCGCACAGCTTTCACTCCTCCCCCCCGTGGCAAGGTTTTCAGGATGTGCTTCTCGCTTCTCTGCCTCTAGCACGCCAAGTATCATTCCTTGCGGAACCAGAACTTCTATTGTACAGCTCACAGGTGGATGTCAGTTTAGGGCCAAAGAGTGTGTGGGAGACTGGCTGTAGGACACGGCCTCGCCCTTCCCTCTCCGTCTCTGTCCCTCCTGCGCTGTGACCGCAGAGTCTGGACTGGCCTCGAAACTGCCTTGGCCGGTAGACGTGGCAGAGGTGACGGTGTGTCAATTACACAGCTAAGCCTCGGGAGGCCTGTGCATTCCCGCTCACGGAACCCTCCCTAGCCGTGGCTGCGGTGTGCTTGGGCTGGCCTGCTGGCTGTCCTGTCCTGCCACCGCCCGCAGTGCATGCGAGAGAAGTCGCTGTAGACGAGCCCCTTAGCCCAGGCCCCAGACTGTCACAGAGCTGTAGGTGAGCCCAGTGCCCTGGAGCCGCTCGCTGACTTGTAGAGAAGAGAGTGAGAATCGCTTGTTATTTATTTATTTATTTATTTATTTGCCTCCAGGGTTTTTGCTGGGGCTCGGTGCCTGCACCATGAATCCGCCGCTCCCAGAGGCCATTTTTTCCCCCCTTTTCTTGCCCTTGTTGTAGCCTTGTTGTGATTATTATTGTTATTCTTGATTTTGTCTCTGTTGGATAGGACAGAGAGAAATGGAGAGAGGAGGGGAAGACAGAGAGGGGGAGAGAAAGACAGACACCTGCAGACCTGCCTCACCGCCTGTGAAGCGACTCCCCTGAAGGTGGGGAGCCGGGGGCTCGAACTGGGATCCTCACACCGGTCTTTGCACTTTGCGCCAAGTGCGCTTAACCCGCTGCACCACCGCCCGCCCCCCTGCTTGTTACTTTAGTCTCTGAGTTCGGAGTAGTTAGTCCCCAAGGCATCCAGCACGTGCACTGTGTCTGGTGCCAGCACATGTTCTTTGGGGTGCTGGGGCTTCAGCTGCCACTGTGCTTTCCAAGCTCTTATTGATCTCTCAGAAAATTGTTCTGTATTTCTACTAAGTCAAGGGATACAAGACAAAGGCAGCTTACAGCTTATTTCTGTTGTTACTGGCTACCCCCGAGGGTTTATTGACGTGGACCATCAAGTGATGTTATTCATTTATTTATTATTTATAGTTATTTTATTGCCACCAGAGTGATTGTTGGGGCTTGGAGCTTGCATTATGAGTCCGTTCCCGGCGGCCTTTCCCTCCCTCCCACCCTCCTTCTGTCTCTCTTTCAGAAGAAAGAAACTGAGAAGGGAGGGGGGGCCTAGAGAGGAAGACAGAGAGAGAGAGAGACACCTGCAAACCCGTCTCACTGCTCCTGCAGCCTCCTCCCTTTCACAGTGCCCTGTGCACACAATTGGGTCACCCGTCATTGGAACTTCACCGCTCTGGGTCAGTTCTCCCCCCCAGTTAGAGAGAGGGAGAGATAGAGAAAGACGTCACAGCACATACTTCTTCTGCGGTGCCAGTGTCATGGGGGCTGGCCTCAGATGTGGTCCACGCACGTAGCAAAGCAAGCACACCGTCCTGGTGAGCTGTTTTGTTGGTGCTCAAGTAATCTTTTTCAGTGTGTGTGTGTGTGTGTGTGTGTCTGCAAGCCACTTTTGTGATTAATGATGGTTTACAGGGTTGTGAGACTATCGAGTGTATATAGTTCACACCACACCAACCGAGTCTTGTGTCCCATTCTTTTTAGCCTTTCTCAGTCGTCATATATGTTAGGTACTTAGGTACACACACACCTAAAAGTGATTAATAATCCTTTGTGATTAGACACAGACCTAATAATTTTGGCGAGCAAAGAGAAAGGCCTAAAGGAGGCCATTAAGTTCTCTCATCAAATATTTACACTTAGGCCCAGACACCCTCTTTTCCTACCCCCCACTTCACCTCCCTCAGTCACTCTATCTACTCAACTAACTATACAAAAGAAAGTAAGATACATATCCTACTCTTTCCTGGCAGCAAGGGCACTGTTGTCACCCGTGATAGAAACACTGTCCTGTTGGCCCAGAGATACACCGGCAAAGATATCCATCAACTGAAGGACAGTTACTGTCCCGGTGACAACCTTTATTACAATCCTCAGACAAGTTAGTGCAGTAAAACTCCAGGTCAAAGTAGACCCCACTAAAACCCTAGGTGTGCTTCCTCCCTAACTGGAGGCCGGGCCCCATGGACCTAATACTGGTTCAGATACAACAAATGCCACTCAGCACGTTAACAGCTGGGACACAGTCTAAGCTCACCAGATACAGAAAGGCCTGGCTCACTTAGCGATGGACGGCCTTGCTCACTGTCAGGGGTGCTTGTCGGGATCCTTGGATTCCCCCACAGACAGTCTGGCCAAGATCTCTAGTCGACCCTCCCTCCACCGTCACTGGTCACGACCATCAGGCTCACGAATTTCGGATAGAATCTAGATGCTGACATTGCCGTGGCCTGATGCCTGCCTGCTTTTCTGAGAGGGCATCACAACACTTCAGAGCCCTTTTCTCGGTGCCTCTTCCGCACACTGAGCCTGGCCCTGTGACCTCTCTGTGGGGGAGCTGTCGGGGAAAATGTAGCTCTTTCTAGTTCAGGTCTTGGTTCCAGAATGTCTCTGTCTCAGAGATTCCTTCCCTGGCTTTTGTATGTGGTCTGTTGGTGAGTCCACTCAGAGGTTTATCTATTTTATTTGTTTGTTTATTTTTGAAGAGCCAGCTCTTGGTTTTGCTGATCTTTTTTATATGAATTTTTAAAAATTAATTAAATGATTTATTATTGGATAGAAACAGAGAAATTGAGAGGGGAGGAGGCAATAAGGAGAGAGATGCCTGCAGCCCTGCTTCGCCACTCATGAAGCTTTCCCCTGCAGGTGGGCCAAGGGCTTGAACCCAGGTCCTTGTGCACTTTATTTTATTTTATTTTATTTAAATATTTATTTATTCCCTTTTGTTGCCCTAGTTGTTTTATTGTTGTAGTTATTATTGTTGTCGTCGTTGTTGGATAGGACAGGGAGAAATGGAGAGAGGAGGGGCAGACAGAGAGGGGGAGAGAAAGATAGACACCTGCAGACCTGCTTCACCGCCTGTGAAGCGACTCCCCTGCAGGTGGGGAGCCGGGGGCTTGAACCAGGATCCTTAGCCAGTCCTTGTGCTTTGCGCCACATGCGCTTAACCCGCTGCGCTACCGCCTGCCTCCCCCTTGTGCACTTTAATGCATGTGCTTAACCAGGTGTGCCACACCTGCCCTCCATTTCATTCGTCTTTTTAGTTTCTCTCTCATTGATTCATGTTCTGACTTCAACTAGTCCCCTCTTCCTGAAGGCTTTTGGGTGTCTGCTGCCCCTCTCCTGGCCACTGCCACCGTGATGCTCCTGAGTGTCTGCCGCCTCTATCAGTGTGGGTCTGGGCTGCACGCACTGTGCCCTCGCGCCTGGCGGCCGGTGCCTTCATTCTGCTGCCATGCAGGTGCTTTCTGATTTAGGTGTGGACTTTATGTGTCACTCAGAAGTATGTCCCCACATTTTGGGGCTGGCCTTCCTTTTCTTTTTGTGGTTGATTTCTTACCTCATATTCTCATGGTCCAAAAAGGACCCTTTCCATGCTTTTAACATTGGCACATTTGTTAAAGCTGCCTTTGTGTCCCAGCATATGGTCAATCCTTGTATACTTGCCACGTGCACTTGACTGTCCATTTCTTTTGATATGAGATGTTCTGTACATATCCAGACACTAGAGGCATTGCCACCAACAGCCCTGCTTGGCAAGAATCACTGAAAGGAGTCACACAAGAACTAAGCAAGGGAATACAGGTGCTGAGCTAAGTGATCAGAGTGGGATAGAGTCCAGAACACACACAACAGTAGAATGGAAGAATGAGAGAAGGGCAGAAAGACTGACAGAGAATCCAGACCAATTTTAAGAAGACTGTTTTAATTGTCCTAAGTTAAACATGACACTCAGGGGGACCGTAATACAAAATATTACGTAATACAAAAAGCACTTGAAATCAGAGAGAAAACCGTCTTAGAAACCCGTAAACATGAAGTGACGGAAAGCAGGAAACGGAGACAATAATCAGCAGAAATATAAACAAATCAAAACAGAAATCACTCCACCTGGGACCTTTGTTACGTCGAGCAGGGGCGTCTGTCTGCAGGGCCGCTACGCTGTCTCCCCAGCTGGAGTGCCTCTTGCACGCTTTCTGCCTCCTTCCTCAGCTCTGTTTGAAGCTGTTCTTTCATATCTTTGAACTCTGCAGTGAAGTGATCTTTCAGTGCGCTAAATGTTTCTAAGTTTACATTCTGAGATGGTCTCATAATACATCTCCTCAGTTATTTCTTCGGTAAGTGCTCCAGCTTTGTATATTCCTAGAATCCTCTGCGCCCCCCCCCGCCCCCCCCCCCCCCGCCCCCGTTTCCCCCAGTCGAGTCGATTCTGCATCTGGATCCCTTGCGTGTGTCTAGGGTGCCGTCTCTTGTTGGGCCAGCAGGGGGGGTGCTGGCTGCAGGCTGACTGAGGCTTCCACAGTCCCGGAGCGGGCAGGGTCAGTCCCGACAGTGCGGCTTTCTCCCTGGGTGGCTGGCTCAGGCATCTCTTTATCTTCCTGCCTCCACCTAGACTCCTTCCTGAGGGCTAGTGTGTAAGAGCTGCTTTTTCTTGGTGCTTGAAGAGGCAGGACTGTTCAGTGCCGCAGCTACTTGCTGGAGGTCTGCTCAGCTCGCCAGTCTCACTCGAGGTGGGGACAGGCAGGTCGTTTGCTCTCACTCTGGTGAGCCCGTAGCAGTTCGGTGCCGTGACGCCCTCGAGGCCTTAGGTTAAGAGCCCAAGGTTCCTCGTATTCCACTGCACGGTCAGAACCGCCAAGATGGGCCGGCTGCTGCCACTTGGGGCTTCCTCCACACCGGGTCCTCTCCGTCGCCCTGTGTTGCCCCGACCGCGCACAGAGCATCTGCCCAGGCCGTGTGGCGCGCTCAGTGCTGGGTTTTCTTGTTGGGGAGTGACCGTGCGCTGCCACTCCTCTCGGTCGCGCTGCCGGGAGCCTCCTCTCATTCTGGTCTCCACGCCAGTGTTGCCAGACTCTTGCTTTTCATTTTTGAACGTCACTTAATTCTTTTTTTAAATATTTTATTTATTAATGAGAATGATAGGAGAAGAGAGAGAAAGAAACAGACATCTCACCGGTACATGTGCTGCCTGGGGTTGAACTCAGGACCTCATGCTTGAGAGTTCAGTGCTTTATCCACTGCACCACCTCCTGGATCACAAACTGTCACTTAGTTCTTCTAGTTACTTAGACTTTAACCATTATTGTCACTTAGGACATTAGAACAGCTGTGCTTTTTTTGTTATTTTTCACTGATCTGCTTTTACACTTTGTTGCAGCTTTGTAAGTTCTAAAAGTTGGGTATTTCCAGCCAAGATGCTTCTCAGTATGTAAAGGGACCAACAGACAGACTGTGGCGCCTCAGCCAACGGTGTGCTAGTTACGGGCCTGACCGTGCGACTCACTGAGTCGTCAGAAACATCATGGCATATTTTTTTCTATGTTTTCCTAAGCAAAAATGCGTCATGACTTTTCTGACAGCCCAGTTGCTCTCTGGCTCTATTTCAGATGAATTGTTGGCTGACTCTGCCTCCACGTCTAGCTGTCATCCACATTTCTCACCCACCAGAGTGTCTGGTGTAAGGCTGCAGGGTGACGAGGTCAGAGTCCGGAAAGCTGCGGTTAGATCGTGGTCCTTAGAGAATGGTCCGTGTGCTCTGTGTGCTTAATATCTGGAGCTTCTTAGCGCCACTTGAACGGTCAGACTCTTTTCTTAGGAGGGTGATATAGAATTGATCCTTTTTTTGTCTGGGGGAAGAAGGAATCACTTTTATGACAGGGTAAAGACAACGAGGCCAGAGTCGGAGCCGATACCAAACTCTGGTGGTGGGAGTTGTGTGGATTTCACCCTTCTTCTCCTACGGTCTTGCCAGTCATTCTTAAATAATAACTTAAAAGAATATAGAATGTGAACACCCATTGGTTGCCCACTTGGTGGGGATTCGGTGGGAAGCAGGGAGCAGAAGTGAGGCGTGTGTCTGGTCACACACTAACTTGTTCTTAGCACACACTGAGCTCGGCCACAAGAGGGTCTCGTGAGCAAGATGGTAGCCTTGATAAAGTATTTATGACGGCTGTTTTTAATCAGTTCTTTAAGTGAACAAAGCCATGTGCGAGAATAGGAGCCCCTGGTTTCCACCTTCGAGGGGAGGGGGGAGCGTCACAGGTAGTGAGGCAGGACTCGTTCTCTCTCCCTTTCTCTCCTTTTTTAGAAAAATCTTATCAGTGACTTAATATTGATCTACAGAATATAAGGTAACGGGGATAATTCTGCATCATTCCCGCCTCTGTAGACACAGAGTTCTGTGTCTACAGTCCCTCCGTTGGAAGCTACAGCGGGGCTCCCAAGGTTGCAGACAGGGACTGACTATTACTTCTATAACTATCTGTCTAGATTTATACATATTTGCCCATTTCACCCTGTGGTCCCGCCTTCTCTTCCTTTCTAAGTCACACCCACACCTGTCACCACCTGCCAGTGTCCCTCCTCTTTTCTCTTGCCTCTCCTGGTTGGAGTTGGGGTTCAGAGCCCTCTGGTCAACGTCCTCTATCATTTCTCTCTCTTTCCCTTTCTGTCTCCCTTCTCAGTTTACTCTGTCCTATCAGAATAAAAGATAAGTAAACTGGGGGTCGGCGGTAGCGCAGCAGGTTAAGCGCACGTGGTGCGAAGTGCAAGGACCGGCGTAAGGATCCCGGTTCGAAAAGGACTAGAAGACTCTTAACTCTTGACGATAAATAATTTTGGAAAGATTAAGTGTTTAGAGGAATCAGGATTTTGAGAGCAAAGGGAGGTTCTGCAGGGGACGCAGCTCCTCCTTGACCCTGGCAGACGCCGGGCCTGTCTCCACTGGGGAAGGCCATCTTCTGCAGCTGAGGGCACAGGGAGCACAGCTAGCGGAGAGGGAGGAAGGGGACACCCGCCCAGCCAGCCAGATCAGCTGAATCAACCCTGGCGATCAGTGCGGTGACAGATGTCGCAGCCAGATCGCCCTCACATCTGGAATCAGAATTTTGATGATAGTTTGAAAGGAATTTGAATTCCAGTGCATGAACTTTGATCTGTTTCCTCACTGTGAATAGCTGAACATGGGGTCATTTTCTTGTAGACCTGGCAGCCACAGTGGAGTTTTTGTGGCGGACAACTTGTCTTTATTTTATAGGACCTTTCTCTCAGAGTCCCTCTCTACTTTATCTTCATAGTTTCTTTTCTTTTCTGTTTCCTTAGTCTCCCGTTTAAGTTTGCTGTTCTAGGATTTCCAGAGAATGTACTTCACATTATTGAATTTTATTATATCCTGTTGATCTGCTCAGAGGCCGTACTTATTTTCTTGGTTACACATTCCCTTCCTCACGCTTTGTCTTTTGTTGTGTACATGTGTTAGATGCAGGGAGTCGCAGTATCGGCAGAGACGCCGGTCGCCGTGCCGCTGCTCTCAGCCCGGTGTGAGAATGCCGCGTGCTTTCATCTGCTTAATGAACTCTCTTGGTGTTTTGCAATGTTCTGTTTTTGATTTTCCACTTAGCACATAGGAATGAAATCAAGAGAGTTTATTTAGAAGCCGTATTGCCAAGCAGCTGTGGAAAGCTCCTTTGGCTTTTGCATTCTGGAAATTTTCCTTGTCTTCGGCCAGTAACTCAGCTCTGTTGGTGTCTCATCTGCTCGCCACACGGCAGCTGTGGCGCACGTCCACTCGGCCGGGCCGGAAACAAAGAGGCCTTCAAGCCGGGCACTACCTGCCGTGGCCGTGAGTCCGTACCGTTAAAGACAGACGAGCTTTGCGTTTCCCAGGAATCGATAGGCTTAGTCCGACTACTCCTAATTTGCTGCCTCTCTAGAAAACAATGTTTCCCACTGAATTCTAGGCGGTATTTACTTAATTTTCAGGACATAAACACATTCAAAGAAATAGCACTGCTTAACCATTCTTCTACCAAGTTCCCATCATCACACTCTAGATCTCCTTTGATTTTTTTGATTACTCCTTTCTATAGATTTTTTTGAAAAATGATGTTGATCCTGGTTTATAAGAGCGTGAGGTTGCGGGAGTATGGTTCCACACGGTTCCTCCCACCGAGTCTGTCTCTCCCCACCCTGACCTCCCATGACCTCCATTGTTCTTTCAACGGGTGGAGACAATTTGACTATTATTATCTTTTTGGGGGCGGGAGAGGTGACTTCCTTTGTCTCAGTTCGTATTCCATCTGTGAGTGGAGCCACCCAGCAGCCGCCTGTCACCTCATTATCTGTTTCACTAAGCGTAATCACCTCCTGCTCCATTCATTTTGTCCTGAAGGCCACACACAGTATCACCTTTTAAAACCAGAGTGCTATTCCACTGAGTGTACGTCTCTTAACTTCTTTATTCATGATGACTTTTGATGAGACTTTTCTTTGTGGAACCAAACTGTTCTATAGCAGAATCTAGTTGTAGATGCCAGATGTATATACTTTTCTCCCGTCTCTGGAACCAGTATACCTGTAAGTTCAAAAAGTTTTTTAATATTACTATTATTATTCACCTCCGGGGTTATCACTGGGGCTCGGTACCTGCACTACAAATCCACTGCTCCTGGAGGCCATTTTTCTCACTTTGTTGCCCTTGTTGTTGCTTTTGTTGTTACTGTTATTGCTGTTGTTGGATAGGACAGAGAGAAATCAAGAGAGGAGGAGAGAAAGATAGATACCTGTAGACTTGTTTCACCACTTGGGAAGCGATCCCCCTGTAGGTAGGGAGCCGGGGGCTCAAACTGGGATCCTTGTGTAGGTCCCTGCACTTCACACCACATGTGCTTAACCTGCTTCAATACTGTCTGCCCCCCCCCCCCAAAGTTATTTTGTTGACTCCAAATTATCAACAGTTCAAAACAGGATTATCTGGGTATTTTTTTTTCTTTTCAGTTTTGTAATTTATTCTCTTTGCAGGAGTGTGTGTGGGGGGCAACTTCATGGCCTCATTGCTCTGGGTTTGCCATGCTGTCAGGGGCCCCGTGGTGCAGCACCTGGCTGAGCACACATTACAGAACGCAAGGACCGGGTTCTAGTCTGTGTTTCCCACCTGCGGGGGAAAGTTTCACGAGCGGTGAAGCAGGGCCGCAGGCCTTTCTCTAGTTCTTTCCCTCTCTGTCTCTGGAGCCCTATCCATTTCTGTCTCTATCCAATAATAAATAAATAAAATATTAAAAGAGGGATGCAGGAGACCCAAAAGATGGCTCAGAGAAACTAGTTCTTTGTCTGAAAGCCTGAAGGTGACCTTCACTGACCTGCGTCACCACAGGAGTGAGTGTGGGCCGAAAGGGAGGCTCCCTTCAGGCCCAAAGCCCTGTTATAAGCGAGGTCTACGAAACATCACCAGACAGGTTTCAGATACCCAGTGCTAGGCGGGCTGAGAAGTGGAACACACAGCTGGGCGAATGATTAAAGATGCTTAAGACGCAGGGTGTGGAAACTGAATCTGCAGGAAGTAGATTTAAACTCAGCATGTGACAGCTTCTCAGCGATCTTCCTGCGGTCTCTTGGATGACAAAGGTGAAGACGCTGCGTGTCCTGGAGCTTTGGTGCCCCCAGGTCGTGCTGTTGCCCGGCTATGTTTGAAGACTATTCAGAGAGCTTACTGATTTACATCATAGAAGTGCAGACAGCTCTCTGAAGGCCTGGCTTGGGCCGGGGTAAAATTCAGCTTGTCTCGGGCAGTGTCCCTAGTCTTCGTTGGACCTTCTTGGTGGTCTGGGGAACAGCTATAATTTCTCACGTGAAAGTCCACATCCTTAGGCGGTTTGAACAGTGTGTGTTACCTTAGAAACGCCTCAGAGGTCACCCGCAGGTCCAGAGTTGGGCAGAGAACTCGAAGGAGTAAACTCTGAAGAGTATTAGATGTGACAAGTGGGGTCAAAGTGTTTTGCCTTGACTGACTGTTGAGTCTCGCATGGCTTGGCCCTACTGGAATCAGAAGCCAGAGACTCTTAGTCCCAGATCTCATGGTGGTTGGTTTAGACAGTTCTGGGGGTGGGGTGGGTGGGGGAGACCATGACACTTAAACAAGTCATATTCCCTAATGCAGTATCTGCCTCACTTGACCTTTTGATGGGCATGCCCTACTCAGTTTCAGGTAGGTGATTTTAGCAGGTGTATTCTAGTCGTCACTTCTCCTGGGGTAATGTCAGAGAGGGGTGGAAGCCCAAAGAAGGAGTCGACCCTTAATATCTTAGAGAGAAATGTAGTGTCGTGAACGTCCCTGGGAACTAGACTTAGCAGCACTTCTCAAGCCCAGCTGTAAACATCCAGCGGCACTGCCGCCCAGGGCTCGGCGGCTTATACGCGACCCTGCAGCCAGGGGCCCAGACGCACCCCCCAGGCCGAAAAAGCCCCTCCAGCCATGTTGAGCTGGACTGGGGCCTAGCTGCTGGTCAGGGTGGTCGTGGGCAAGCCACACACTTCGTCGCCCCGAGTGTCAGGTGGGGGTGACAGAGAGACCGCTTCCGTGCTGAGACTCAGATGTGTGTGGAAACGCGACAGCGCCGGCACTGGGTGGTGGGCCGCTTTGCCGTGTGTGTGACTGGTCGAGCCGGACGCCTGTCACAGTGAAGGGAGCTGTTGCGCTGCGGTCTCCCTCCCTCCATCTGAAGACACGCAGCCAGCGCACAGCCCGGGCTCTGCGGACGGCCCGACTGACCTGGAGCTCGGGGTGACCGCCTCAGGGAGCCGCCCGCGCCGCACCGGGACGTCTTGCTGCTCGCTGCGGGCCTGCCCTCGCCAGCCTGCGCCAAGCCAGCCTGCGCCAAGCCCCTGTCGTGAGGGGCTTCTGAGCCTTTTCCCGCCCCGTCTGCTGTCGCCGCCTCCCGGAGGGTGGTCCTGAGTGCCAGGCGGGCGCTGGGGTGGGACAGCGTGAGGTGGCAGCGCACACAGGCAGCTGCCCGGCGCCTCCTCACGGGAGCAAAGCCGGCAGCCTCTGTGAACCCTCTGTGAACCCTCTGTGAACCGCCAGGGACGACCCCGCCCGTCTGCCCTGTGGAGTTGTTGGCACCCGCTGTATAGATGAAAGCATTTCCTAGTGTTTTCCTAGGTGCAAACACTGTTACTGGAACCATCGAAATCTATGAGATCCAGAAGTGTGACCTTGCTTGCTTTCCGGGGTGCAGCAGACAAGACTGTGAGACGGGAAGGAGTAAGCCGTGACAGCGGAGACAGTCCGAGCTGCGTGTCCTCGGTGCAAATGTTGACGTTGATCACTGTTGGACTCTTGTGTCTTCACTCTTAAAATTGAGATAACAGTGCCTTCTTGTTTAAAATATTTATTTGTTTATTTATTCCCTTTCGTTGCCCTTGTTGCTTTTATTGTTGTTGTAATAATTATTGTTGTTGTTGATGTCGTTTCTTGTTGGATAGGACAGAGAGAAATGAGACAGAGAGAGGGGGAGAGAAAGACAGACACCTGCAGACCTGCTTCACTGCCTGGGAAGCGGCTCCCCTGCAGGTGGGGAGCCGGGGGCTCGAACCGGGATCCTTAACGCCGGTCCCTGCGCTTTGCGCCACCTGCGCTTAACCCGCTGCGCTACCGCCCGACTCCCAACAA